>NW_008329689.1:30849-35449 GCF_000622305.1 Nannospalax galili
TGATTCAGTGTCTACTGAATGAGCAAAAAAGTGAGCGTGATTCCTGTATACCAGCCTTATATGTGGCATAAATAGGAGCCACTCAGTAAAGGTACATGGAATGAATGGGCCCAACATTTAACTTAGCTTTAACAACCTGCTGAGCACATACTCCAGTCCTTATTAACGAAAGAACTATTTTAGAAACAGTTACAGAGCACTAAGAGGTGAACAGAAGATTATTATGAACACCTTGGAGATAATTACCCATACAGCATTATGGAAGGATGTTGCATGCTCAAAATAACTGAATTGTGTATTTCCTGTCAGTTCATTAATAATCTTAACACAGCTTAACTTAGATTTTCTGTTGTATAAAACTGCAGCTTCAGTGTCTACCATGCAGAACTGTGGAGGGGAAACACACTGAGTAAACAAAGTAAAAGGTTTGAAAGTATCTAGCATGAAGTCTGTTGTGGATGTCAAGCACAAATAATGGCACATCTCTGTTTAAACTTCTTAAAAAGCTTGGGCTGGGGATGTTGCTCAGTTAGTAGAATACTGACTAGCATGCAGAAGGCTCATCATTCTGCATGTGGTGGTTGTGCACACCTGTAATCCCAGCACTCAGGAAGTGAAGACAGGATGACTGGAAGTTCAAGATCATCCTCAGGCATATAGTAAGTTTGAAGCCTGCTGTGGATAGTGACATGAAGTCATCCAATACTATTTTCAAAAATGATACTGAATGGATCATTAATTTGATTCATTTTAAGAAATGATTAAATACTTTCCTGAAATATTTTTGCCTGAGATAGCTGAAATACTTAAGACAGAAGTATTACCACTTCAGAGTAAATTTCAGGGAAAATGCATGAGAAGCTATCACTTTAGGGCCAATTTCATATAGGACATTGTTCAAATTTTACTTTAGTTTCAAATAGAAGCTCAAAAGTGACTTTTGACGTATTTTCAATAATCACTTTGTACCTGTGTGAAGCAGTTGGTGACCTACCTAAAGTTAAATTATTCAGAATTCTGAGTGTTCTAATGTAAGATGTGGTTTGGGGGGTGGAGTGAGGGTGTACTGCCTGCTCATGTGTGTGCAGTTATGCATGCCCATGAATGCACAGGCATGTAGAGGGCCAGAGAACAACGCTGAGTGTCCTTCCTCAGGAACGTGCCATCCGCTTAGTTTATAATAACACAAAGTCTATCACTGACGTGGAATTCACCAAGTAGACAAGGCTGGCTGGCCAGTGATCCCCAGTGATATGCCTGACACCACGTCTCCAGTACTGGGATTTTAAGTACTTGCCAACAGATTTCTTAAAAATATGTGAGTGCTAGCCATCAAGCTCAGGTTTTCATGCTTACAAGACAACCTCTATCCCCCCAGCCCTATTCTTTAACTTTCTTGACAATTGATTTACAAAATCTTTCTTCCTTGCCCACTGAAAGTAAAGGCAGATTTCATTTCTTCTAGAAATGGGAACTGGTAATGCCTGAAAGTTTCTTGCTACATGCAATGGTCAATGAAACTTTATTGGAAGAAGGTGCGTAGATGGGTTTTGAGTTACTGTCTGATGTTTTGATTAGGTTTTCAGAGTTTGAGAAGGACAAGGGTGAGGTGTACATTTGCAGTAAGTAGCCCTGTCTGTCAAGGTGAGGTAATGAAGAGGCGCTGAAGATCGAACACTCAGTTTCCAAGAAAAGACACGGACCACAGCCACAATGAAGGAGTAGTTAAGGATTCTGAGGACAGTCTGAGAATCCAGCTCTCCATCTCTGGCTTTCTAGTCAGGTTTCAGGAAAATCTATTTTGTATAATATAATAAAAAAAAATGTGCTGTCTTTTGGCCTTTGTTACTTGGAAGGGGAATCAAAATTCTTGATTTTTCTGAATAATAGGAGTAGCCTTGTTATTCCTAGATCTTTCAGATGAAACATGAGTTTATACTGAGATGAGACCACTCAGGATGTGGGAGCGGCAAGAGAAACCAAACTGATTTGAAGCTCTGTGAGTGCAGTACTTGAAACCATCTGTCTTCAGGGTAGATAAGGGGAAGTTGGACTTTAAATTCAATCATGAGGTCAGTGTGTAATCACCCCTATGCAATAGACAAGAGAATCTGTTGGAACTTCCTGTTTGAGGAACATACTGATGAACAAGGAGGGTGCCATGCCTGAACTGTACAAAGAGAACTGAGTGAATGAACCTAACAGTTAACTTAGCTTTAGTAAACTGCTGAACATACATTCTAATCCTTATTAGAGGAAGCTCTTCATTTGGAATCCTCCTAGACCTGCATGCCCCGTGTCCTCATTCAGCTATTCTGAATTGTAAGTTCTGTAATAAAACCATCAATTGTGTGTATACTGTTTTTGCAAGGTCTGTCTGTGTCACTCTAGTGAATTGTGGTGGGGGGGTCATGGGTTCCTCACAGATTTGTGTTCACTTGGTCTAAAGCAAACAGTCTTACTGAGGACCATGCCCTTTAACTCAGAGGGTCTGTATTCCCTGCAGATGGTTAGTCCTAGCACTGTCACACTATACTTGGCATTCAAATAGACTAGCTCCCCAGCCTGTACTCCAAGCAAGCCTTCACCTGTAGTAGAGTGAATTGTCTCTACAGCAGAATAGGCAGTGTTTCTACGGCAGGTGAGCTCATTCTGGCCAAGCAACCCCACATGCCACTCTCTTTACAATGCTTCAAGGTGGCAGTAAGATTCAAAATGTGAACAGAGTGACTCTAAGGTGGGCTGGGGAGTGTCATTCCCCTTATCTAGAGATAATCTCAAACAACTTGAAGACCTGTCCTGGTTACTGAGGTTCATTTCACAGAAGTTTTGTACTTAGGCAAAAAATCTCAGCACTGTTCTTAAGAAGGAACTCAGCTCTGTCTTGAACATTGATTAGAACCATCTGGCAGACTTTTACAAACTGGCAATGAAATGAATGGCCAGAGAAATTCAACCATAAACTTTAAGGAATCATCTTAGGGAATTCCCCTGTACATGAGCTTGGAAACTATTGGAACAAGTACAGAAATGGGAGGAAGAGAGCTTCCAGAGTCTGGGTTCTAGTGAGTTTCTGAACTTGACTTCTAGATATACAGGAATAGGCATGTTATTAAGAGCAACTGAAATGCAATGGGCATTTTTTTTGAGACAGGGGTCTTACTCTGCAGACCCAGCTGGTCTGGAACTGGCTATGTAGACCTGGCTGGCCTCAAACTCAGAGATTCTCCTGCCTCCCAAATGCTAGGATTAAAGGCATATGCCACCACACCTGGCTCCAAAGATGTGTCTTGATCACTTACCTACTAATAGAAACTTAGGCTCTAGAGCCCAGTAAGAAAATAGTATTCACCCCACACATTCCAAGCATAGAATTCATCCCACGCACTCCAAGCTGCAACAAACCCTCACATCACCACTGCATAACTGGACATACTGCAGTCTTCTAGGATCCTGCTCAAAGGATTACTGCTTTTTCATTCCTAGATACATGTCCCAGGCTCAATTGGGAAGAATTCCTGCAGGGATTTCAGCAACATTGAAGACAGAGTAGACAGGAGTAAGACAAGCGTAGGCAAGTCTAAATATCCAGCAGGATGCCAGCCATGACTGGATAACTTGTTCATGAGCCTCATAATGCCATGCACACTAACAGAAAAGTCACTTTATATTTGAAAAAGCCTGTAAATCTCAAATATTATAGAATTTCCTCAAAATGTTTAATATGTGGTTTGATTAAAAATCAAAGGTTGTTTATCATCCCACAGACGTGGAGCCACTGCTAACCCTTTCTTTATTTGGCTCCTCTAAGAAATTTTCCAAAGCATCAATAACTACAAATATAAAAATGGATTTTTAAACTTTCTATGGTCAGTGAAAGTGTTTACTTTTTCCTAAAAATCATCATAACCTAAAATAATAATATTGTACCTAACATATATATATATACTTATTTTAAATGTAGATTATTTTAATAGTCCTCATTACAATTTGTTATTTCTATTCAATCATTCCCCTATTGCTGGTCATTTAATGATGCAACAAAGATACACTTCTGGGTAAATTCTTATATAAAGAGTCCTGACCCAAAGGGCATGATCTTTTTTTTTCATTTGTCTTTTGGGGACAGGGTATCCCACACAGACCAGGTTGGCCTTGAACTGGGGTTACAAATAATTACACATTTGGCTGTTCCTGACTGAACCTGGAGCTCTTCATATTTTGGCTAGGCTCTTAGCCAGACAACCTCCACAATCCTCCTTTCTCTGCCACATTCTCAACTTCCAGCACTGGAGTTATAAGCACTCTTAGCCATGCCTGACATTTGCATGAGCACTGAGGATTCAAACCCAGGTCTTTGTGCTTGCACATCAAATGCTCTTACAGAGCCATTTCCCCAGCCACACACTCTGCTGTAAGAATAGACATTTCATTGAAATGCTTTGCTTTAATATCTTGCAACTAACCGGGGTACTGAGGTTTGTCAGAGACAAATGTGGCTGTGGTCATCAATGGATCTGCAGTGGACTCATCTGAATACCTCAGAACAGCCTTGGAAAGGGGATTAGCAAGAAAGTGATGATCTAACTTAGATCCCTGC
>NW_008329690.1:0-549 GCF_000622305.1 Nannospalax galili
CATTAATAGTAGGGGACTTCAATACCCCACTGTCTCCATTAGGTAGGTCAAGAGGGCAGAGAGTGAACGAGAGACATCTAAATTAAACAATACCATATATCAAATGGACTTAACAGACATCTACTGAGTATTCCACCCAAGCTCCAAAGGACATACTTTCTACTCAGGACCCCATGGAACCATCTCCAAAATCGGTCATATACTGGGGCAAAAAAAGGAAACCTCAAGAAATACAAAAAGATTGAAATAATTCCATGCATTCTATCTGACCACAACTGCAATAAAGCTTACAAGCAACACTGGAAGAAGCCCTAATCACCACATGAACACATGGAGATTAAACAAAACACTCCTGAATGATGAATGGGTAAAAAGCAAAATTAAGAAAGAAATAAAGGTATTCCTGGAATTACATGAAAAGGACAATACAACACAAAAAAACCTCCAAGACATAGTAAAAGCGGTCCTTAGAGGGAAATTTATAGCGCTAAGTGCCTATATCAAAAAATCAGAAAGAACTCAAATAAATGACTTAACATTGCAACTCAA
>NW_008329690.1:4627-5974 GCF_000622305.1 Nannospalax galili
TATATCGGGTCCAGTCAGGGTGCTATGGGAGATTGCTGGTAGCTACAAGGGTATAGTGATGATTAATATTGTTTGGGATGTTCTGTATGAAATACACACAAAAAAATCAATAAATAAAAAAATGAGTTATATTTGAGGAAGAAGCATAAAAATTTGCTATATGTTAATTAGTAGATATGAAAAACATTGCTATTGAAATCTACCTGATGACTTCATATCCATGCTCAGACACCAAGGAGCTCAGAAAGTAACTGACTGTGACTAGTAATAATCTGATATATAGAGATTAGAAACGCATGTGTAAACATCTTAATGTCAATTGCATTGAGAACAAAGTTTTCTGTATGAAACTAATTTCAATAATGAAATGGAGATCTTTTTTAAAGGTTAAAACCTCATTTAAATTTATGTCTTATAGGGTTTATACTAAGTAAAATATTGTGTAACTGTATTAATTCAACCGTAAACCGTAAACCTAAAAATTTACAGCCAATTTTGAAAGAGGTGCATCTTAGCTCTGGAAATTGTTATTGAATATGTCAATGCTGCTGTAATGAAATGCTTCTTCTAAGTATGTAGTTATTAAATAAATGATTTTTTAAAAAAGAAAAATATATACATGACTTAATTATTTTTAAAGAGCTATACTTTCATACTTTTTTTCTCATAAGAGGTACTCAGAAACATACCTTAACTGACTGCATATGAGTTAGACTGGTACTAAAGGGAAGGGATTTTCTGAAGGGTGATCCTAAGGCTCTGCAAAGTGAATAACAAGATAGGCCATGATTTAGGCATCCTGAACATAAGCTATTTGACCATTGTTGGTCCTAGATTAGTTCTTTTTCCAGTTTGTTCAAACTCTGATTTAGTTGCTGAATTTAAGGTATGTTATCTTTAGTTGACGCCTAGAACCCCTACTACCCCAGTGAAAGGGGATCTCTTAAAAATCTTTGGGTTATAATTTCCTCTAGGGATGAACTACTCCTTCTTACAGCTCCCCAGAGATAAAGAGTTTGTATCCTGGCAGCAGGATTTCGATGACTCTGTAAAGCCCACCCAGCAGGCCCGGCCCACTGTCATCTGCTGGTCTGAGGGAGGCAAGGAGGTCCTCATCTCTGGGTCCTTCAACAATTGAAGTGCCCAGATCACACTGATTAAGAGGTACGTACAGGTGTGTGGGTCAGGTGTACAAGGTGCAGAGATAGAGACCTGATTTCCTTTCTTAGAAGTGAGACCAGGCCTCAGGGGAACATAGAACACCTTTATGGACACATTCTTTAGGACCGTGGTACTAGGCCATTTCTGTGCTTGGAGCAAGTCTTCTGGAACTAGCTAATTCCTGTT
>NW_008329691.1:0-724 GCF_000622305.1 Nannospalax galili
AGGACTAGGCTTAGGGTTATGTTTAGGCTAAGGGTTAAGGTTAGGGTAAGGATTAGAAATCGAATTAGTTTTGGGTCTAAATTTATGTTTAGGATTAGGATTAGGGTTAGGGTTAATGTTAGTGCTAGGGTTAGAGTGAGGGTTAGGACTAGGATAGGTTTAAGGGTTATGATTAGATTTACATTTAGGGCTAGGTTTCTGGATAGAGTTATGGTTAGGTTTGGGTCCAGGTTATATATTGAGGGTTAGTGTTCAGGTTTCAGTTAGGGGTAGATTTAGGGTGAGGGTTAGTGTAGGGTTAGGCTTAGTTTTAGGGTTAGGGCAAGGTTTATGGTTAAAACTTTGGTTAATGTTAGGTTTGGTACTAGAGTATATAATTAGGGTTAGTAGTATGGTTTTGGTTATAATTCACTTTAGGTTTAGGATTAGGATTAGGGCTATGTGTATGTTTATGGATAGGACTAGATTTACAGTTAGTTATTAGCCTAAAACTCATCCTAACCCTACATCTATGCCTAGACCTAAACCTAAGCACAACCCGAAGCCTACCGTAACCCTAGCCCTAAACATAAGCCTAAATTTAGGCTTAGGGGTAGCTTTAGGTTTAGTTTTATGGCTAGGACTACATTTAGGGTTAGTATTAGTGTTAGAGTTTTGGTTAAGGTTATTGTTTGTGTTAGTGTTAGGGGGAGGTTTAGGTTTAGAATTAGGGGTAGTGTTATCT
>NW_008329692.1:0-347 GCF_000622305.1 Nannospalax galili
TGGAGTATTGTGATGTCACATTGGAGCACTGTGATGTCACAATAGAACATTATGAGGTCATATTGTAACATTATGATGTCATATTCGGGGATTGTGGGGGTACATTGAGCCCCGTGTTTTCATATTAAGCATGGTTACGACACAGTGGATGACGGTAATATCACAACTGTGCAATGATTTTACAATGAGCACTGTGAAATCATAATGGAACATTGCAAAGTCATATAGTAACATTGTGATGGCGCCAAGGACGATTGTGACTTCACATTGGGGCATTAAAAGGGGATATTGAGCACTGAGCACTGTGTATGCATATTGAGCATGGTGTCGACACAATGGATCATGGT
>NW_008329693.1:0-425 GCF_000622305.1 Nannospalax galili
TCTTGTGTCTTACTACCAGCAATCCAATCTCTCCGGGGGGTGCACTCCCTCGTTACTGACCCACAGACATCATAGCTTTCGCTGTTTCGGTACTCTTCCCATGTGGTTCAGTGGCCAGTGAACGTCGCATCCTTAGGAAAGTACACAGGTGAAATAGGGACAGAATTCGTCTGGACAATGCTCCAGTAGCAGAGAAGCTCTCAGCACCAGAGACACGCGGCCAGAGACACGGGATGTGAACCAGCGGGAAAAGCCTGCGGGGCACCCGCCGCCAGGGCCAGAGACGCTTGTGGCCACACCTGCGCCGAGACCAGCCAGGTGTGGCGGTGACTCCGAGGTACCCGCACACACCATGCCTGGGGCCCAGAGAGCCTCCCTATATGCGCATGGTCATATCACCTGCCCTCTGTAACGTGCACATTGTC
>NW_008329694.1:0-964 GCF_000622305.1 Nannospalax galili
TAAGTGTGTATGTTGGGTGCAAATTTTATCTGTTGATTGAAAATAAACAAAAATAAACGAAGGACAAATGTTCAGTAGGTAAGGAAAGGGGATGGATTTGCCTCCCCTTGAGGGAGGCACGGGGAATATGATCAAAATGCATTGCTTGAAATTCCCATAGAATAAAAAAAAAGTGTGGGGCGAAACAAAAAATATACATCACATACCCCTATGAGTCCTCCTCTCTTTAAATGCTTACAACTTCCAACCTAAATATTGATATATGGGTAATAGCTGACTTTGTATGTGGCTGTATATCTTATTTGCTTGTTGTCCAAATACAGTTAAGTGACTAAAGAAAATATTTGTGAGATATCAGTTATGAACCCATCTAGACTTGAGCTGTCATTCCTTGGAGACATTGAAGTGCTGCTTCAGATTCTTTCTTTTGCATTTAATATCAACATATCAAATGTCTTTACGAAGTCTTGCATTTCTTGAAGAACCATTACTTCTAACTTTTTGAATGTGTCATCAGTTATTCGTTAATGACACTGTGTATTTCATTGATGTCTCTTTTAGAAGCCCCTTCTCACCTGGATTTTTATTAATTTGCTTTTTCTCTCACTTTGTTGGTTAAGTTGTCCAGTCTTTGGTCAGACTGACTAAGGTAATGAAATGTTTTCTATTCTGTGCTTTATTTTCTTTCTTTTTTATTGTTTATTTCTCACCATCTAATGCATGATGCTTGGCTTTTTCACTAGGGAGAAATTTGAATTCTGTTTCCATGCTATTTTTTTGTTTTACACCTATGTTTGAGGTCATGATTTTTATCCATTATGTTTTGTCTTCAAAGAAGAAATTTATAAGAATTTGTAAATTCTGCTCTTGGGTATAACGATGACCCAAACTTCATTCAAGTGAAATTTGCTCCATAAACATGCATTTTTGTAACATTTTTTATTTCTTCACCTCTGTATTGGCA
>NW_008329695.1:0-864 GCF_000622305.1 Nannospalax galili
GGGGAAACATCACAACAGACACCAGAGAGATACAGAACATTATAAGGGAATCAGGATCAGATGGATTTACAGTGGAATTCTATGAGACATTTAAAGAAGATCTACATCCAATACTACTTAATTTATTCAAAAAGATAGAAATGGAGGGAGAACTTCCAAATTCCTTCTATGAAGCCAGCATCACTCTAATGCCAAAGCCAGGTAAAGATACAACCAAAAAAGAAAACTATAGACCCATATCCTTAATGAACATAGATGCAAAAATTCTCAACAAGACACGTGCAAATCGCATACAGACTCACATCAAAAAAATCATCCACCACAATCAAGTCTGCTTTATCCCAGAGATGCAGGG
The DNA here is from genome assembly GCF_000622305.1 of Nannospalax galili. NCBI lineage: Eukaryota > Metazoa > Chordata > Mammalia > Rodentia > Spalacidae > Nannospalax > Nannospalax galili. Next base: position 356 of record NW_008329695.1, read on the forward strand.
ATGGTCCAATATACCTAAACCAATAAATGTCATAAATCATAAAAATGGGCTCAAAGAAAAGAACCACATGGTCATCTCAATAGATACAGAGAAGGCCTTCGACAAAATTCAACACTGATAAAATTCAGTCTTAGAGAGAATTGGACTGGAGGGAAAATACCTCAACAAAATTAAAGCCATATATAACAAACCCACAGCCAACACCATTCCAAATGGAGAAAAACAGGAAGCATTCCCATTGAAATCAGGAACCAGACAAGGCTGTCCACTATCTCCAATTCTCTTTAACATACTGCTTGAAACTCTTGCAAGAGCAATAAGACAAGAGCAGGAAATTAAAGGAGTAATAATTGGAAGGGATCAAATTATCCCTTTTTGCTGATGGCATGATAATATATCTGCGAGACGGCAAAAATTCTACCAGAAAACTCTTAGAAATTATTAACACGTTCACTAAAGTGGAAGGTTACAAAATTAACCTACAAGTCTGAAGCCTTTCTATATACCAA
>NW_008329696.1:0-87327 GCF_000622305.1 Nannospalax galili
AATAAAGTATTAAAAAAAAAAAAAAGAAACTGAAATTGTTATCAAAATTTCCTTCAAAAGTACCCATCTATCGAAAGTATTCAATATTGAATTCTATGAAATTTGAGTGAAGAAATAAGACATCTTACACAAACTCATTCGGAACTAAGGAGGAAAGCATCACAAATTCAATTATCTTTTAATATTTTTGAGAATTTCATGCACAAATACTGTATTTACATTATTTCTGTTTCCCTTTCCCCTCTTCTCCCCACCTCCTCCCTCTCAAATGTATGGCCTCCTCTTCTATGATTATTATTGTTCTAGGTCTTAGGAGTAGGGATTGTGTGGTAGATGTACTGATTGGGCTGGGCCCCCCATGGTCACTTATTCTATTTGACCAGTTGCATCATAACTTTTTTGATGACCCTAGGTAGAGTCTAATAGGATAACCAGTAGGGACTTTTTTTTTTTTTTTTTTTTTTTAAAAAAAGAACCTTACAGATCAATATTTTTCAGAACGTTCATGCAGAAGTCCTTAGGAAAATGTGAGTCAATATATGAGTAAGTAAAAAAAAAAATGAATAAGATGTCACCACTATTTGGATTGTTCAAGTAATGCAAAGTTGGTTTGATATTTTAAAAATCAATCAAGTTTACTAGAATTATCAGAATAAAGAAAAAAGTTAAATGGTAATCTCAAAAAGTGCAGAGGGAGCCAGGTGTGGTGATACATACCTTTAATCACAGCACTCAGGACGTAGAGGTTTCTGTGAGCTCAAGAACAGCCTGGTCTACCTAGTGAGTTCCAGGTCTGTTGGGGATACAGGGAGACCCCATCTCAAAAAATGTGCAAAGAAAGATTTTGTTAATTTTAACACTTATTATTAGGTTTTTTTGTGCAAAAAATAGAAAAGTATTTCTTGATCTGGTAGCATTCTCCCTAACATTAAGAACAAATAATCAATGCTCATTTCTCTTATGATTCTGACCAGAGTAAGATGAGATGTCAAAGACATGCTTATGGAAAAGAGGAAGTTAATCAGCCTGTGACAGTTTGGTTTATGATTTTTTCAACTTTGCATTGCTGTGGAAAATACACATAAGTTGAAATAATAATAAAAAATTTGAATTATGATCTTTTCCCAGGCTAGTGATTATATTGTTTAAATATTTTAAAATTTTATTTATTATTTTAGTTTTTTAGTTTTATGTGTATGAGTGTATTGCCTGTATGTGTGTAAGTGCACCCATATCATACAATGTCTGTGGAAATCAGTAGATGGCATCAGGTCCCCTAGAATGGAGTTATGGATGGTTGTTAGCTGCCATGTGGGTGCTGGGAACCAAACCTGGTTGTCTGTGACAGCAGCTAGTGCTCTTAACCTCTGAGCCATCTCTCTAGCTCCTCAAACTCTTTTTAGCTAGCAGCAAGTCAGTTCTCAGTCAGCTGCATGTAAGGGTAGGCAGCCATTGCTCTGAAGGGCACTCTATGGCTGAGGTATGATACTCTCTAGGATAGGGGCAGTAAACAAATCATTGAGATGATATTTTCAAGTTATTGAGGGTTTATGGGAATATACATTCACCATAAATTGAGAAACATCTGCTGAATTATTTGCATAGCATGTGCAAGGCATTGAGTTTGGTTCCCAGTGCCAAAATGGAAACGAATGTCTAACAGTATTATTATTATTATCTTATTATTGCTTGAAAAACTACAGTAGTCAAAAATGACATATGAAATTGTATGGAAATGTATTTAATGGAAATGTATGTAATTATGTGTAATTACTTACAGACACAGAATTGAATGTATAGAAAAGTAAAGAGAAAGGTCACCAGAGACAAGAATAATGCTGAAAGCCATTTGCATTGTCTATGTTACAGTGAGGAAAAATGGAGAATTAAAATAAAAAGTGTCACATGCACAAATAAAATAAAAGTAAGAAAATACGTGTAGGACTTTGTACTGAAAAATACAAAATGACCAGATGGAAATTAAAGACCGAAGAGAGCAGAAAGGTGTCCTATGTTCATGAATTAGAAAATGTAGCACCGTCATTTTCCACGCTGGCCCAACACTACCCAAATTAAAGTCCCAGCAGACTCCCTCCTAAACGACAAGCAGAGTCTAATGCATATGCAATTTGTATGTAAAGCCAACGGATCTAGATTAACCCAAACAACGGAGAACACTGTTAGGTGCTTATCCTATCTCATTTTAATATTGCTTACAAAACTACGGTAGTCAGAAAGTGTGTGTTGGCACAAAGTAGACAAATAGTTCATGTGAACAGAAACTGGAGGCCGGAAGTAGATGCGCTAAACTGATTTGGAGCAAAAGTAAGAGGCAACCCAGTGTTAAAAATGGTAAGGTTTCAGTAAATGTACTAAAACAGACACATTATAAATGTATAACTTGGGGGCAGAGAGATGACTCAGCAGTTAAGAGTCCATACTGCTCTTGTAGAGGATCTGAGTTTTGTTCCCAACACCCACCTAGGGTTGCTCACAATTGTCTGTCCCACTAGCTCCAGGAGATTCAACACCCTCTTCTGGTCTCTACAGGCAATTGCACTCACATACAAATACACGCACACAGACACACACATATGCATAATTAAAAATAAAAGTAAATCCTAAAAACAATGCTGGTACTAATTAAAAACCTCATCTCTACAGGCTAGTTTTCTTTCATAGTGCTGGGAGGTGCTATGCGGGGTATCTAAAGAGAATCATCAGCCTTAACCAGTTGTGAATCCTGTGAAATACAGCATCAAAATATGCCCACTGGTGCAATAGTGGCACGAATATTGTGGTAGTAACCAATCACCTGACACTGATATCAAGTCTAGGAACCTGAGGTTAGAGAGGTCACAAGGCATAGGAGAAAGCCTAATATTAGTATTTTGCTAAATAGACACAGTATTAAATTGACTCCTAATGACTTATTGCTAAACCCATAGATTAATGCATCTCTCAGCAGAGAAGATTATGCAGCAGATGGCAATTAAGACAAAAACCCACAACTGACCAAAATGAAGAGAAGAGGCCACTGAGTGCTTATCCCTGAAGAGTACACCCATTTCAAACCATTGCAGAAGAGGTGTCAGAAAGACTGTAAGGATCATAAGAGCCAGAGGTAGTGGATGACCACACGGAAACAGTCTTCCAGACAGCTGTCCAGTTATTCGTATGAACTCACAGCAATGGTGTCAGCACGTACAAGTCCCATGCAAACTCAGACCAGACAAAATCCTAGCATAGACGTGGGAAAATGGGTAAAAAAACCTCAACCCTACCTAAGGAACTATTGGCAACTGATGCCTACTGGGGGGGAGAGAGTCAGTCTTATTCGAGGATGTGACTCTTAGTATGTTAACCAGGTTCCAGTGGCTAGGAACAAATTGAAGGACATTTGGGGGCACAAATTACTCTAAGGCTTTATCATATACATACATATATATGTATATATATATATATGTGTGTGTGTGTGTGTGTATAATAGAGTACATTAAATTGGGCAGGGAGTCATAAGGGAGGTGCAGATAGGGGAGGTATCTAAATGAGATCAAAATACATTGCACAAAAATTGCAAAAATTCAATAAAAATGATTGGAAATAAAAAATATGTAACTCATATGCTATCTGATACCACACACAAGAATTACTTTGTGGTATATAATAGATTTAACTATGAAAGCTGAAACTATAGAAATCTGAGAAATGAACATAGGAGCTGGGTGTGGTCACGCACATCTTTGATCCCTGCGCTCAGGAAGCAGAGGCAGGTGAATCTCCTGAGATCAATGTCAACTTGGTCTACACAGTGAGTTCCAGGCCAGCTGGAGCTACAGGGAGACCCTGCCTGAAAAAAGGAGAAAAAGAAATGAACATAAGAATCTATTTCATGGACGTTCAAACATGTTTTAGATAATGACATAAAAATACAAACTAACAGAAAAATGATGACTTGATTCAAATTAAAAGCTTCTGTTGATGAAAATACCACACCAAAGATGAGTTTCCATTTCAGGGAATGGAAATTTGCCTAGCAACACAAAGGGGTGAAGTGTTTATATACACATCCGATTGAACAAATTTTAGAGCTGCTTGGAGAGTTGGTTCATAGGGTACAGTTCCTTTCAAATGATATTCCTCTTGATAAAACTGCAGCGATGTCCCCTGGCTCTATCCACTTTTACAAAGATAACAGGATTTTGTTCTATTCAGTGTTGGTTAAAATCCCTATTATTGAATACATACCCAGCTTTCTTACAGTGTCCACTGATGGATACTGAACTTCGTTCTGTGTCCTGGCTGTTGTCAATAATGGTGCAATCAACAAGGGAAAACAGAGATCACTTTGATATAATTATTTCATTCCCTTTATTGTACTGTACCCCACAAATACGTACAAGTGTTATGTGTGAGGTTTAATGATTGTTGACAGACAGGGTGTCATTGATTCCTGTGGTAGTGATTAATTATGTGTGGTAGTGAGAAGATACCATTCTATTCTTGGCTATAAGCCATTGTATGAATCTCTGTATGTGTCCCAAGTGACCCACAGGCTACAGGAGGTTAGTTATACACATGTTAATCAAAAATAAAATATGGGCTGGAGAGGTGGTGCAGTGGTTTTGAGCACTTGCCACTCTTGTACAGGACCCAGGTTCGGTTCCCAGAACCCAATGGTGATTCACAACTGTCTGTCATCCCAATTCCAGGGAATCTGATACCCTTTTGTGGCCTCCACAGGCACCAGACATGCATGTGGTGCCCATACATATGTGAAGGCAAACACTCATACACAAAATAAAAACAAATCTTAAAAAAATTACATTTTTTCACAGCTAAAGATGCATACAAAGGTCTTTGCAACATGGATATTGGGTAAGCGGCACTGAGGAAGCTTAGCTTCCCCGGGACAACGCAATTGAGAAAATGAACAAAAGTGAACGAGTGTGTCACAAAAGATGAGCGGGTTTCATTTTTCACTTTTAATTAATTTTGTAGTTCACATACAAAATAAGAAGTTTACTTGTGTTTTTGCGCATGCATTTTATTATAATTGGCTTATAATCACACACACACACACACACACACACACACACACACACACACACCTTATACTCTTTGTCCACTCCTTTCCACTGGACCCATTCTTCTCTCAAAGAGTCTCCTTTTTGCTGTCATGTCACATAGGAAGGAAGGAAGGAAGGAAGGAAGGAAGGAAGGAAGGAAGGAAGGTTTTCTTGTTGCTCTAACAAAATACCCAACAAAGGCTACGGGGGGAGGGAGGGAGGGAGGGAGGAAGGAAGGAAGGAAGGAAAGAAGGAAGGAGGGAAGGAAGGAAAGAAAGTTAGACTTAGCTTCTGCCAAAAGTAAGGTGTCTGAGGGCCTGCTAAGCACCTGTAATAACCACTCCATTTCAGTAAGCATCAGGGAGAGCCAAATGAAAACTGCTGTACATTCTTACTAGATCACTCAGAACTGAAAAGGTGGACTGAGCAGATTGCAGAGCTCTCTCACACTGTTGGCTATATGTGAAATGGTGTAACTACTTTGGAGAGCACTTTGGCAACTGTGTGTGGAATGAACCCTGTATCTTCCCCTGGTGTCAGCAGTTCTACTCCTAATTATTTACTCAGAGGAAATAGAATGCATGCCGAGAAAAGACTTGTGCATACGTGGCTATAGCAACTTATTTATTATTACTAAAAGCTGGAAGCAACCTTAGCTGGGTGTGGTGACCCACACTTATAATCCCAGCACCAGGGAGGCAGAGGCAAGGAAAATAGGAGTTTGAGGCCAGCCTGGCATATAGTGAGACCCTGTCCTAAAAATACTAAAAGTTAAACAAACAAATGAACAACCCAAAGCTAGGGGCAAGCTAGACATTCATGAAGAGTAGAAGAGATTGGCTGGAGGTGTGGCTCAGTGGTAGAGAACCTGCCTAGAATCCCCCAGTGAGGGGCTGGGGTGTGGCTCAGTGGTAAAGCACCTGCCTAGAATCCCCCAGTGAGGGGCTGGGGTGTGGCTCAGTGGTAGAGCACCTGCCTAGAATCCCCCAGTGAGGGGCTGGGGTGTGGCTCAGTGGTAGAGCACCTGCCTAGAATCCCCCAGTGAGGGGCTGGAGGTGTTACTCAGTGGTAGAGAATCTGCCTAGAACCCCCCAGTGAGGGGCTGGGGTGTGACTCGGTGGTAGAGAATCTGCCTAGAGTCCCCCAGTGAGGGGCTGGAGGTGTGACTCAGTGGTAGAGAATCTGCCTAGAATCCCCCAGTGAGGGGCTGGGGTGTGACTCGGTGGTAGAGAATCTGCCTAGAATCCCCCAGTGAGGAGCTGGGGTGTGACTCGGTGGTAGAGAATCTGCCTAGAATCCCCCAGTGAGGAGCTGGGGTGTGGCTCGGTGGTAGAAGTGGTAGAGCACGCCTAGAATCCCCCAGTGAGGGGCTGGAGGTGTTACTCAGTGGTAGAGAATCTGCCTAGAACCCCCCAGTGAGGGGCTGGGGTGTGACTCGGTGGTAGAGAATCTGCCTAGAATCCCCCAGTGAGGGGCTGGGGTGTGGCTCAGTGGTAGAGCACCTGCCTAGAATCCCCCAGTGAGGGGCTGGGGGCGTGGCTCACTGGTAGAGCACCTGCCTAGTATGTGTAACTGTCCTGGGTTTCATTTCCAGCACCATGAAGGAAGAAACATAATGGATAAACACAAACAGCAGAACACAATTCAGCAATAAAGGTGAATGAACCATTATTGATATCTACATCAGAGAGTCTTGGAAACTGCTGAGTGAAAGAACCCAGATGCAAGGATTCTGTTCCTTAGGATTCCGTTTGCACAGTGTTTTAGAACAGGAAAAACTAATTTATGGAAGTAGAAATCAGAGCCGTGGTGTCTTAGGTGGGTGGAAGGCAGGCTTTGACTGGATGGTAGCACAAGACAACATTCTAGGAGGATGGAAACGGTCTCTATTCCAATAGATGAGGGTTGCACATGTGTGTGCATGTGTTGGAAAGCATTCATCCACACACTTCTGTGAGTTTGTTGTATCAGGATATAAAGGAAAATACTGTGTCCTAGTTGGCTTCAGCCGTCAGCCTAGAGTGATTTGAAGGCGTCTCAACTGAAGGGTTGTCCAGATTGGCCTGTGAGAGATTATCTTGATGATGACTGATGTGCAAGGGTCTGGCCCACTGTGGGAGTGGACTACTCCATTCCTAGGCAAATGAGTCTCTGCTGTATAAGAAAACTAGCTGAGGGCTGGAGGGATGGCTCAATGGTTAAGAGCACTGACTGCTCTTGCAGAGGACCCGGGTTCGATTCCCAGCACCCACATGGCAGCTACGAACAGTCCAAGTAACTCCAGTTCTAGGGGATCCAACACCTTCTGACCTCCACGGGCATTGCATGACACGAGTGCAATACACTCATAGAAATAAAATAAAAATAGTAAAATATTTTTGAAAAGAAAGCTAGTTGAATATAAAACAGAAAGAGCCAGTAAGCAGTGTTCCTCCGTGTCGATGGAGTGGGACCTAGAATACAAACCAGATAAACCCTTTCTTCTCCTATGTTGATTTTGGCCATGGTGTTTACCACAGTCACAGGGTGAGACCAGAACACTATGTGTCTATAGGGAAGATGTGGTTAGACACTGCAGAGAACAGAAAACAGCACGATGAGGAGACGCTGCCCTTGCTTGGACTGCCTGGCCACAGCCCTGTTCAGCACCCTCTCCTGCCTGTCTTTACCCCAGCTGCCATCTCTCATCTCTGCACCTATGGGGCTAGCAAGCTACAGAAAGGTTGTGGGGGTGAGAAGAAGTCGGCTCCAAGTGGCTGTGTGTGTATCTGGCCTCGGGTTACTGTGAGATGAAGGCTGGGCCCAGTTATCTAGGAGGAGACCCAGACGGGGCCCCATGGAGTCTGTCTGTGCTTTTGGGAGGAAGTGGATAGTGGCCAGGGGCAGGGGACAGTGGAGAGAGAGAGACAGAACTTCGCCCTGTTGTTCTTCCTACCTCACCTTTTAAAATGTATGTATTTTGATAGATTGTTAAAATATTTTATTTATTATTTTATGTGTATGAGTGTTTTGCTTGCATGTGTATAAGTGCTCCTGTGCATGCGCTGCCTGTGGAGGCCAGAGGAAGGTATCAGATCCCCTGGAACTGGAGTTAGGGACAGTTGTTAGCTGCCATGTAGGTGCTGGGAACTGAACCCGGGTCCTCTGCAAGAGCAGTCAGTGCTCTTAATCACTGAGCCACCTCTCCAGCTCCTTTTTTTTTGATCTTTTTGATACAAGGTCTCCCTGTAGCCCCAGCTGGCCTGGAACTCACTATGCAGACCAGGCTAACCTCGAACTCGCAAAGATCCGCCTGCCTCTGCCTCCTGAATGCGGGGATTAAAGGCATGTGCCACCACGCCGGGCTCTCCAGCTCCTTTTAAAAATATTTCGTATTTTTTTAAATGGGGTAATTCTCGGACATTGTTTTGTTATCTAACTATGCTAGCCTTAAACTCCCTATGTAGCCCAGGTCAGCCTTGAACTCTGGATCCTCCTGCCTCAGCCTCCTGAGTGCTTGAATTATAGGCATGCAATATCACATTGAAGTAATTTTTCCACGTTAGATTTTCATTTTTGAATTCCAGAGACTTCAAAAGGTGCCCACTTCTCAGGAGAATCCAGCCTGAGGCTCACGGTGGGGGAGCATGGGGTCTCTCACTGAGTAGCCTTCCTCAACACTTTGAAAAAGCTTTTATTAGAAAGCCCGCAAAATTCCTGTCTTAGTTTTTCCCACCCAGCCTTCTGCTCTGCTGACCTTTTTAACTTTTTGCTACTGCCGTTTTTAACCCTTGTTTGGGTTCTTTGGACAGACAGGCAGCCGTCTTTAGGAAGACTGTGATAAACTGGGGCCTCTCATCCCCAAGGCTTTGTCAGTGGCTCTGTCTCCAGCCCCCTCGTTAATTCCATTTCTGACTGGCTCACTCACTAGGTTTTGATTTTTAAAAATGCAGCTTAATTAGCAAAATAAGAGAACTTTCTCTGGGTACTATTCACACAAGTAAAAATATGCGCTTTGGCTGAAGATAAAAATAAATTTCAGCAGTGGGGGGTACTTACCAAATGCAGGTATGGGAGTAGGAAAAGATTGGAATCTCAGGATCTCAGGATCACCTCAAAGGAAGCTGGGCCTTTGGCATGGCCTCAACTGGGGCAGAGAGTTCCCTCCCTCCTGGGAATCCCCTTCCCCCCAAGATTAATACAAAGAGTAACGTTTAGGCCAGAGGTGTTGTGATGTGTGTTCTATTTCAGCTCACCATTTTTGTCACTTGAAAAGCTTGTGCTGAAGACTTTCATGAAAAGAGAAGAAGTCACTGGGCGTGGTGGTGCACGCCTTTAATCCCAGCATTTGGGAGGCAGAGGCAGGCAGATGTTTGTGAGTTCGAGGCCAGCCTGGTCTACATAGTGAGTTCCAGGACAGCTGGGGCTACAAGGAGACCCTGTCTCAAAAAAAAAAAACCAAAAAACCCAAAACAGAAGTCAATTGTTTTTAAAAAGAAATATTCTAACGGTGGTAGTAACAGTGAACAAAAACAGATACTACTTTTTTTCCTGTCTTTTAACTCCAGCCACCTCTACCCTTTTCCATATTCATAAAGTATGTAGGGAACTAATTTTGAATGTGCCCTTTACGACCGTGTCGCAGCTGTATCGCCATGTTCTGCAGGCGTAATTAAAGATTTACCTAGATTTATGAGACTTTATCATCATCAATAGGGTTAAGGAATGCCGGGGAGAGACATTGTTGGAAGATTTTACTCAGCAGTTTTGGGAATAGTGAGAGTCCTGGTATTACTTTAGTGCTAAGAAAAAAAAAAAGTGTTTGGCATTAATATATAACCCTTTATTGGAAAGAGCACACGCTCCTGTCAAAACACCTCCCTGCCTGCCAGCCTCTCCGGGCAAACCTGGCTTGCTCATGGCCACAAGAGGGATGGAGACACCAGATCCCACAGGCGGGTATGGTGATTTTTTATTCTCCCTTCATGAAGCTGGTGGACCAAGGTGACTTTAAAATAACAGAAATGGCCTTACCCATCATCACCCACTGATGTAGCAGGGAAACCCCAGCACACCTGGCATCCACCCTGCTGTCTCCGTGTGGCACTCCTGCCTCAGAGGCAGGCGATCCTGAGAAAGCAGGTGTCACCAGCAACAGGTTTTCTTTTCACATCTGTCTAGCCTTTCATTTTCCCCTCCCGGGGCAGGCTGCAGTCAGAGCAAGACAAGCCACAACGCTATTTCTCATGCGACATATTTTTTCACAAAGTAAATGAGCAGGCTGGGGCCCTATGGCTTGGCACCCTCTCTTTAGGCCGGTCAAGGGAAAGGCATGTGCTGATTAGGTTGTCATTATGACAGCAGTTCCTGGAGGGTGCTAGAATTTTTCATCCTCTACTGGCCCCTGCAGATAGCATGTCCTTCTTCTGAATTTCTACCTGGATTAATCAGGGTTGGCCAGAGAGACAGTATAATGAGGATGATGGTGAGATATGTTTATGATAGGTAGATAGGTAGGTAGATAGATAGATAGATAGATAGATAGATAGATAGATAGGATGGTGATAAATAGATTGGTAGATGATAGATTGATAGATGAATGATTATATAGATAGAACATGTATACATAAATAATAGACAACAGATACATAATAGGTAATAGATATAAACAATTGATGATAGACATAGAAGATGGATATAGATAGATAGATGATAGATAGATAGATAGAAAGATAGATAGATAGATAGATAGATAGATAGATAGATAGATAAATTCATCTTAAGGCATTATTAGCTCATATGATTGTAGAGACTGACAAGTTCAAAATCCTCAGGACAGGCTGACTGGTTGGAGACTCAGGAAAGAGTTAATGAAGTTCAACTTCAAAGACCTACTCCTGGAAGAATTTCTTCCTTTTGGGAAGATCTGTCTTTTCCTTAAGGCCTTCACCTGATTGGGTGAGGCCCACCCACACTATGGAGGGCTCTTTGCCAGAGTCTACTGATTTAAATCTTACACTTATTTATTTTTTAAAAATAAAGCAAAGGACTCTAGATAAGCTGACTAGACCTCAGTAGATGAACTTGCTCTGAGGAACATCTGGGGACACTAACTTGACATACTAGGTCTTAACACAAATGACAGAGTGTATGAATTCCAGTGGGAGGGCTATGGGAGGGTGCCAGTGGGGAACAGGGATATAAAAATGATTAAGATTGATTGAGATGTTCTGTATGAAATACACAAAAATTCGGGGCTGGAGAGAGAGCACAGTGGTTAAGAACACTGTTGTTGCAGAAGACCTGGATTCGAATCCCAGCACCCACATGGTAGCTAACAACTGTTCGTAACTCCAGTTCTCGGGGTCCGACAGTCTCTTCTGTCCTCTGTGGGCATTGCACTGCATGGCACGGGTGCACTTACCTACATGCAGGCAATACATGTATACACATAAAATAAAAATAATAAAATATTAAAAAAATACACAAAAATTCAATAAAAACAAAATTTAAAAAATAAGTATAATATATAAAAATATTTTATTTATTATTTTTATTTTATGTGTATAAGTGTATTGTTGCATGTATGTAAATGCCTGCAAGGTCAGAAGAGAACATCGAATTCCCTTGGAACTGGAGTTAAGGAAGGTTGTTAGCAGCCATGTGGGTGCTGAGAATCGAACCCCAGTCCTCTATAAGAGCAGTCAAGTGATCTTAACTGCTGGGCCATCCCTCCAGCCCCCTTACTCTTATTTAAATGAAAAAAAAAAACCTTCATAGCAACAGCCAGATATGTTTGAACAAACACCTGGACACCACGGCCTCCTCATGTGAACACGGAGATTTGACCATCATGCAATACATTTTACAGTCCATGAGCTTTACTTCACTCAGCCTCTATGAATTAGAATCTTACATGTTTTATTTATGTAAAGAAGAAACTGGCTTTCCATTACCACCCCTGACACCTTCATCCCTGATGTACTTTGGGTTAATGAATGAAAGACTTCTACGAGTGTATGTGGGAAGAAGAGGGTGTTGAGGGGGAGAAGGTCTGCTCCTCTCATTTTGAGGATGTTCTCCTGGCTGTGGGAGAGGATGATGTGCCTGTGTAAGGCTGGTGGCTCAGGGTCAATCCTCACTCACATCCTTCCTGGTTCCAAGATTTCCCACAAGTGGCCGGCAGGTTTATGTGTCTTACAACTCAGAAATGCTGCACAGACATTCACAAGAAGGGCTGAAGAAGCAAGCTCTGCTACCTCCAAGGCAAGCTTCTGCTGAGCCCAGCCAGGAGCTGCTTGAGCATCACAGTCCCTGTGAGCCAGTCCTCCCTGGAACAGCTGCCCTTTGTGCTTGAATTTGGCACTCGAGACCCTGCAGTCTCCATTTTGGCTGGATACCCAATATCAGTGTGGAAGTGACTACTTGGGGGGCCGTTTTGCAGGGCTTCAACCCCAGCCTGCTCCTAAGGCTTCTGGAAAAGACAGTTATATGTTAGGGCAGGTGAATCTGAGCAGAGACTGATGGCACTCACCCTGGGGCCATGACTGAGACATACTCAGTGCATGAGAAAAGTTACTTACTCCTTATTTAGTCCCTACTGCTCCATATGTGCTAATCCACACAGCAGGGGCACAGTCTTCAAGAGTCCTGATGGACACTGAACTCACCTGCTGTGGGCAAAAAGCAGGGGACAGGACACTGGTGACTGTGCTCAGGCCTCCAGCTCTGTCATGGTTAATCTTCACTGTCGGCTTGATTGGATTAAGAATCACCTAGGAGATGAGGGTGTGTCTGTGAGGGCACTCCCTGAGATGCGTAACTGAGGAGGAAAGACTCACCCAGGATGTGGGTGGTGCCGTCCCATAGACTGGGATGCCTGACTGAATAAAATGGAGAAAACAAACTGAGAACTAACAGTCATCTTTCTCTGCTTCCTGGCTGCGGATGTGCTGTGACAGACCGTCAGCCTCATGCTCCTGTCACCACAGCTTTCCCACCCTGAAGGACTGCATCATTTCTTAAACGGTGAACCTAAGTAAACCCAAAATAACTAGAACAGCAGCTTAAAACAATCCCCTTCCGGCTTCCCTTTGGTATCCAGCAGTTGGATGGTCTTTTCACTTGCTCAGGACAGAAGGTTCTTCTCTGCTAATTAATCATTTTCAAGTATCCATAAGGAGGCGGTCATCTTTCACTTGATCAAATTGTTTTGTTTTGTTTTTTTAAAAAAAAGAAAAAGGAGAAAGGAAAGACCAAACCACCTGTAATGGGTGGATAAGTGTCCCAGGTAGACCCATTTGTTAAAGGATTGGTCCCCGGGGCATGGAGCTATTGGGAGGTGATGAAGACTTTGAGATGTGAGCCCTAATGGGAGGAAGCTGGGACACTGGGATGTGTCCTTGAAGGGGACTTTGAGAGTATGGTCTCCTCTTCTTCCTCTCCTTCCTCCTCCTTCTCCTCCTCACCTCCTCCTTCTCTTTTTGTTTTTCTTTAAAAATATTTTATTTAGCTGAGCGTGTTGGTGCACACCTTTAATCCCAGCACTCGGAGGCAGAGGCAGGCAGATCTCTGTGAGTTCAAGGCCAGCGTGGTCTACATAATGAGTTCCAGGACAGCTGGGGCTACAGGGAGAAGCTGTCTCAAAAAGACCAAAAAAAAAAAAAAATGGCCACATGGAAATAAAGTACAGCAAGATCAGACCTCTGTGCTGTGCTGCACTGCTTGGTTTTTTAAAAGCTGGTAAGTAACTCTGAAGCTCACTCATGCAGGTGGGTTAAAACCACACTATCAAACTGGAGACCCACAGGCCTTATCTCATCATCCACCCTCCTAACAAGCTCTGGGAAAGAACAATGTGGGGTTCTACTTAGTACTTCACCAAGTGGGTCCTTAAAGACACTGTGAAGATAGAGAAATTAGCTGGTGAGTTGACAAGGTGACATTGCTCAGCTCATTTTTAAAAATCGCTTACCTTTACCAGCCTGTTGAACAGGCTGAGGTAGGATGTATAGAATTACACAGTGGCCTCAATGTGAACTTCCCCACAGGGGCAATAGCCAGATAAACACCAGGGCTAAGTGGTAGGAGAATGGCTTGATCACAGTTATCATCAAAGCCACAAGAAGTCTGTCAAGGCATCAAAACGTCCAGCTCTCGTTTTGAGTATCTCTCATGTCTGAGGGAGGGAACATCTGTGGTGGGCTCCACAATATGTTTCAGTAACATTTTTGGGACCAAAATTAACATTAACAGGAAGACAGGTTGGTGTTTCTCTGTATTTTCACTTATTAACACAACAATCCCAAGGTGATTGGCAATTCTGAGCTATGTTGGGCTGCTTGGAGACACAGCACAGACAGTCACTTCTTAGCTCAGAGTCAGGGCTTGGGAAAATTTTAGGAAACCAAATAGCTATGAGAAACTTGGATGTTTTTCAGCCCATGTTTAGACGTAAGGAAATGTGCACCAGAGGAAACAGAAATGTCACAGTGCTACTGTGCTGGCCCTTCACCAACACTGGCTAAATGTGTGTGATGAGGCAGGCTCTGCAACGAGTAGGCATAAGGCCTGATTCCTGCTATCTAGGACAAGATATTCTTCATCCATCTGTCCATTTATCTACCCACCTGTCCATCCATCCATCCATCCATCCATCCCTCCATCCATCCATCTGTTCATCTATCCATGTTTACATTTGTTCATTTGTCCATCTACAAGCTCATTCATCCATCCATCTGTTCATATATCCATGTGTCCATGTATCTGTATGTCCATCTATTCATCATCCATCCATCCATCCTTCTATCTGTCCATCCATCCATCTATTCATTTATTCATCTATCCATATGTCCATCTGTTCATTTTTCTCTCCACCTATCCATTAATCCGTTCATTTGTTCATGCAGCCATGTGGCCACCCATTCATCCATTCATCCATCTATCTACCCATCCATCCATCTGTTCATCTATCCATATGTCCATCTGTCCATTTTTCCATTCACCTATCCATTCATCCATCTGTCTGTTCATCCATGTGTCCATCCATTCACCCATCAACTCATCAGTCCACCTATTCATCCATCCATCTATTCATCCACCCACCCACCCATTCATGCATCCATTCATTACCACCAATTTACCAATTCTCGAGTGGCCAGTACTCTGCTAGACACTGCCAATCCCTAGGCTGCAACAACTATCAAATGTCAAATTCACCTTTAAGCATTCACAGGGATATAGATAAGACAAACTCATACAAAATTGAAACACACATCACAAAAAAATAGGTGTTTTGTCATGCTATGTGTTTTGGGAGTGATTCAAGAAAGCACTCTAGTTCTGTTTGATCTATATTTAGATCTCCCAAATCTTAAACAGTCTCTACTGCTATATCTTACTGAGTGGGAATGACGGCTGAAGGTCCTTAGAGCAGTGAGTAGCCTCATAGTACCTCAAGAATTGTAGCCATATTCATCATCATCATCATCATCATCACCATCACCATCAAACTAGGTTCACAATCTTCCCCTTCACATTGAGGCTCCTGCCTCAGTTTTCTTATAATGCTAGAAGAGTTGAACTCCAGCTCTTTTAGGTTCCAGGATCTACACTGCTGGGAACCAAAGGCCAGTCTACCACTTGAGTAGGTGACTGTAGCCTCTAAATTTGTGCCTTGTTATCATAGTGGGCATGTCAATGTACAGCTATCACCACCTGCCCTTCACACTCAGTTCTGTAAAATGGGACACTTGATGCTGGGTTTGCTATAAACACCAAATGAAAAAGTCCCTGCCCTGAGACTCCAAGTTATTATATAACTTTATCCATCCATCCATCCATCCATCCATCCATCCATCCATCTGTTTTGTTTAAGACAGTGTCTCACTATGCAACCCTGGCTGGCCTGGTACTTTCTATGTAGACCAAGCTGGCCTCCAACTCACAGGGATCTGCCTGTCTCTACCTCCCGAGTGCTGGGATTAAAGGCATGTTGATCACAGTGGATGGCTATTTTTTTATTTTTAAAAGATTTAAATTTATGCATAGGGGTGTATGCCTGAATGTATGTGCACCACATGAGTGCAGTGTCCATGGAGGCCAGTAGAGGATGTCAGATCCCCTGGAACTGGAGTTACAGGTGGTTTTGAGTTTCCATGTAGGTGCTGAGAACCAACCCCAGGGTCTCTGCAAGAGCAGAAAGTGCTCTTAACTGCTGAGCCATCTTCCCAGACCCTCTACTTTTGAAACAAGATCCCAACATGTAGCCCAGACTGGCCTGGAACTCACTGCGCAACCCAGTCAGGTCTCATAGTCACCATTCCTCACCCCAGCCAGTCTCCTGAATGGTAGGATTGCAGAAGTGCATCACTACTGGCTTAGGTAGGCAGACATTTCCATAGATAAAAGAAAAAATTTTTAAAAGTATCTTCCCCCAATGTTATATTTGCTCCCCAACACCCAGAAAATGTGACTATTACCTTACATGAAAAAAAAATAAATGATTTTACTCTTGATGGAAAAAATCTTATTCAGGCATCTTGCAAGTAGTTTATCCTGGTCTATACACGTGATCCGCAATTTTTTCATACATATTGGGGAAAGTAAATTGTAAGTAAGATACACAGAGGTGAAGGCCATGTGATGATGGAGCAGAGAGTAGTGTGATGCATTGAGGCAGCCCATTTGTATCATTATAACAAAACATCAGAGGCTGGGTAATATAACAAAAAGAGGTAGGTTAATTTTGGCCACTAGGTCTAGAGAGACTTGGCTAAAGGGTCATATATAATAATGGACTTCCGTTGCTTGCTTTAGTGTGCTTTCTGTTCCTATGATAAATACCATGACCAAAAGCAACTTGAGGAACAAAGGTTTTATTTCATCTTATAGGTTACAGTCTATCATCTAGGGAAGCCAAGGCAGGTGCTTGAAGCAGAGACTGCAGAGGAACACTGCTTACTGGTTTGCTTCCCCTGGCTTGCTTAGTTACATTTCTAATACAGGTCCTAGGGATGGCACCGCCCACAGTGGACTTGGCCTTCTACATCAATTAACAATGAATAAAAAGCCACACAGACATGCCCACAGCCCAGTCTGACAGAAGGAATTCCTCAACTGAGGTTCCCTCTTCCCAGGTGTGTCAAGTTGACAATCAAGACTAACAATCACATTGATAGAGTCCCAAAGTGGCACAGTGCATACTCTGCAAAAGACAGGAAATGCAGATACGTATCTGCTGTCTGTATTCTTTGGATTATCTTCTTATAAAGCCACCAGTATCCCAACACCAAGTACCATCTACATGACCTTTCATAGTTCTAATTCCCTCCCAAAGGTACCTCCTCTAGGCACCACAGTCAGATTGAGCCTCCAGTCTCTTACTTAGCACCTCACAATGGGGAGATGCTGGAGTATGACTCAGCAGTAGAGTGTGTGCTTAACTAGACCGGGACCTGAGATCCTTGTGTAGTACCTTCAAAAAATCTACAATAGGCTCCCAGCACTTGGGAGGCAAAGGCAGGCAGATATCTGAGAGTTCAAGGCCAGCCTGGTCTATGTAGTGAGTTCAAGGTCAGCTTTTTGACCCTGTCTCAAAAAGAAAAAAAAAATCCACAATAGGGACTCAGTTTCAACACATGAACCCCTGGGGGACACATTTACATCCTATCCTTGCTATAGGGTATGACTCAAAGCCCAAGAACATCCCTGATTGCCAGTAGCCATGGGAAACTTGAAGAGGCAGGGGTTAAATGCTCCTGTAGAGACTACCAGGGATTGTGACTTTCCTTAAGTTCAGGCTTTTGACTTTAGAAAATGTGACTCACCTTCTCTTGCCCACCACCATATCTGTGGCCTTTTGTTATGGCAGCCTCAGGAAAGCACAGTCACCCACTGAGCTGCCTGACCTTGTGAGAAAGATTAGTCTGTTGGAGACCATCCCAGAGCAGGACTTACAGAGGTGGATATGTCAAGAATGACATACAAACCTTTACTCCAGGGAGATGTGTGCTCATCTGGGCACCTCAGAGGAGCTGGTGGTGACTCATGCCCTCCATGGGCTCCTACTTAGGATGAGGCCCTATGCTATTGAGAGGTCACTGACTTAAGAGTCAGGAATGTATGTTCTGAGTGGGAGAGGGGTATTCATTCTCCACATCACTTCAACGCAGGCCACATTTGAGCAGCACAGAATGGACCAATTGCTGGTCCCTGAATCCCAGTGGACTGACATCCCTGAACCCATGTGGGAATTTTCCCTCCTTCCTGCAGTGACTGGCAAGGCCTTCTCTCATCTCCAGAGAGGGCAGGCCCCTGCCCTGAGTGTCTACACTAGATACCAGCCCATGGAGGTCTGCTGTGACTCTAGCCCTTTCTGACTCTCAGAGTCAAAACATGCCAGGATGCCAAGTAGGTGGGAAAAATGACAGTGTGGGCAACTTTGACTCTTCCTGGCTTACATGAAATGCTGACACTGTGGGACTGGCCTCGTGGGAGCAGCTCGGGCCTTCTCTATGTGAAATGCACTATGCATTTGGTACTGTGGTCTTTAGAAACTACAAACTAGACACCAGGGGTACACAGGGCATGGAGGGAGAAGGTACCCCAGGGGGAGGAGAGAGCTTTGGTTTTTACCCAGTGAGGAAAGGAATGCAATAAACTAGAGAAAGCAGGGTTTTCCCTGTCTCCAGGTTGGGAGATTCCAGATGAGAGCATATGGGGTGTGGAGAACCTGACACCAAGCAATGCTGCAGGAAGACCAGGGCTAGGACCCCAGGCACTGTGTCTCTGAGATGGGAGCCCAACGTCCTGGCTGGAGGGCAGCTGGGGAAAGAAGTAGCTTCAATGTGCACTCCGAAGTCTAACCTAAAAGCTCTTGTCATTGAGTCAGCAAGTGCACGTCAGGCACTGAAACTTCAAATTCTATCTGCTCACTATGGCCAGGTACTGCCAGGGCGGCCTGAAGCTGGCTTTGGGTTGACCCAGCGGCTGTCTCCATCAATGAAGCAAACAGCTTCTGAACCCAGTGGGCTGTGACAGCTGCTGGGATTGCTCTAGAAGGGAAAAAGGGAAGGGATGCCTCCTGATGGTCCCAGGAACTGTATGTGCTAAACCTGTGTGTGAGGGCACCCCTGGGGTCTTTCTGAGTGCCCTTTATTTCCTTGTATGCCTGCATCTCAGAGGAGGGCACTGAAGGGTATTCGGGAGATTGTAGCTTGTGCCTCTGAAATGAATCGGGGTGGGGGGGCAGGCAAACTTGAGTTTAAATCTTAGCTATCACATTTAATTGTAGACATGACTTCTCTATGCTCCGAGACTCAGTTTCCCAACTGAAAGAGGTGCATATAATAAATCTTCTCAGCTGCAGGTGGGTTATGGGGGAAGCGGTGGTCCTTGAAGACTCTGACCTAAAGGGCCTCAACTGCTCTGAGAGCTCCCAGGGCCACACTAACAGGGTGTTGCTCATTCAGTGCAGGATCCTCAGGGTGGGACCTCACATACAGTAGTTCCAGAAGGGGTCAGGAAACATTTTCTAGAGATGACTTGAGTGGAAGTCTGGGAAAAGAGCACTTCCTGAGATGGGAGTGGCCTTCCCCTGGCAGACAGAGTGAGGACGGCAGGCTGGGGTCCAAAGGGCAAGGGAGACTGAGTGTGTAGTCTGGGAGAAGGGAGTAGAAAGTTGCTTCTATCCCAACCATCAAGCTCTGTCCTTGATTAGAAGTATACCCCAAATGAGCCACATAGTCCTAAGCCCTAAGCCAGGGTGTCACAGTCTGCCTTGTGCTGTCAAAGCCACATCTCATTACTAACACCAACACTGTCATCTCCGGCAACTGGGAGCCAGAAGGGTTCCATGCCTCCCACTCTTCCCAAACCATGTCATTTTTAGAAATGTTTAAATTGAAGCATAGCACGCCTACAGTGATCTGTCACGTGAATGTACCACGGTCCATTTATCCATTCTTGTGGTGACGGACGTTTGGATGGCTCCCAGTTTGG
This sequence comes from Nannospalax galili, assembly GCF_000622305.1. Taxonomy (NCBI): domain Eukaryota; kingdom Metazoa; phylum Chordata; class Mammalia; order Rodentia; family Spalacidae; genus Nannospalax; species Nannospalax galili. Next base: position 20,049 of record NW_008329696.1, read on the forward strand.
GGCAATTATATGTATTCTGCTAGTACCATGTGCATGTGTTTCTTCTGGGTTTATTTTTGAGGGGTGGAGGGTGTGCAGTGTAGACACTGTCAAATGCATTTTCCAACTGATTGCTTCTACCCCAACTACCACCATTAGGGCATGACAGATCCCTGTGGTCCCCAGCTTTAGCCTGCTGCCTCCTTCCCCTGATCATTCTGCATGGTGGTGTCTGGCTGGAGTTTCAATCCCATCTCGTGGATGATTAAAGATATGGAGCCACTTTTCATGTATTTGATGGCAAATTGGAACTTAGTTCTGTAGAATGTCTCTTTACATCTTCCATTTAAAAATTATTTTGATTTGAATTATGTTTATATGTGTATCTGGGTGTATATGTGCACATGAGTGCAGTGCCTGTACAGGCCAGAAGAGGGCATCTGATCCCCTGGAGCTAGAGTTACAGTTGGTTGTAAGCTGTCTGACATGGGTGTTGGGAACCTAAATTGGGTCTTCTGCAAGAACACTGCATGCTCTTAACTGTTCAGCCATCTCTCCAACCCCCACATCTTCCACTTTTCACCTGACTTGTTTCTCACTGACACATGTAAGTTCTTCTCAGACGCCATGTTCCAAAGTCACAAACTTGGTCATTGATGCTGACAGGTGTGGCTGCGTCTCCAGCTCACCTTCCATCTTCTTAGAACTTTGGGGATCTGGAGAATTCCCAGTAGTAGGTGCAAGCAAACCTCTCCTGCCTGTTTCCTAAGTTAGGTTCTAGTCACCACCAGGACGTACCTGCTCGTGTTATCTTGTCATGGCTTGTGTGAACAGATGCATGCAACCCTGAGCCCAGGAAGTTACCTCTTCATTTTCCAGCCCACACTGAACTTTTCCAGTAAAGCGAGGCACAGCCCCTGATGGTTGTCCTCTTCCTTGTCCCCAAGTGGACAGTCTCTCATATTTTGGAGGACAGTGGTCATTTAGAGCATAACTGTGTCTCCATCTTCCAGATACTTAGATTGAAGCTCCCTAGGGTGTGTGGGCACAGACTCAGAGCTCCATAAAGGCTCATGCCCACGGAGCTTGGGGTCAAATGGAGGAAAGGAAGGATGCTAAACTGTTCCTGGCCTGGGATTCACAGGCATCTGACTAGCCACTTCAACCTACAAACACTAAGAGCAGATATATAGATGTACCCTCCAAGGTTCAGTGTTCCTGTCCTTCCCCACCCTCCCAGGCATTGCCGATTCTCCCTGACCGTGTCCCCTTTCCTGATGACCCTGCCAAAGAGGTCCTCCTCCTAGGCTCTGAGACACCAACCCAACCCTGACCACATAGCTCAAATCATGAGACCTGCTTCTCAGAGGGACACATTGCAAACAGGGTGTCTCAAACCAACTGTTTAATGTTTTCAGGCCCCTGTGACAACTTGAGACAGGTATTATCTTAAGTCATTCACGAAGACCACAGTTCTGGTAGCATTCATATGTATATATGTACTTACAACTTATACACTTAGAACAGTTACAGACAACTCCCACCCCAAGTCGATCAACAAGACATACAACCTTATATGCCAGAGGGAGTGATGAACAGCATTTGGGGCTGATGTGATTTGTCTGATCAGGAAGCTAACATTGTGTCTGACTAGCTCTGAACCTTCAGGGGCCACCTGGCCAGGGTTGATAAACTCTATCCCCTTTATCCAGGACCAGGTGAGACCATGGGCTCATTTGCACTTATGCTCCCAGAGAAGCCCAGCTGGGAACCCACCATGCTCTGAGGTTATCCCGCCCACTTTCTTGCCTAGGACTCTCCAGCCCAGCCCTTGACTGCATCCTCAGGCTCCTTCTGGTTCTCTCCCCTGGGTTAGTAAATTTTCCATTGCTCTGACAAAATGCCTGACAAAACAATTTAAAGAGGAAAGAATTAGTTTGGCTCATGGTTTCAGAGGTTTTGGTCCATAACAACTGGTGGCTCCACTGCTTTTAGGCCTGTTATGAGTCAGAAGCATCATGGTGGGAGCGTATGGCAGAAGAACACGTCTCACCTCATGGCAGTGTGGAAAACAACAGAGACAGGAAGAGGAGAGGCCAAGACAGACTCTTCCAAAGCACCCCTAGGTGCCCTTCTGCCTTCAAACAGGCTCTGTCTTCTAATAGCAGACTAAGCTATGCGCTCATAGATGTGTTCATCCATCCATGAAGTTATCTCTGTTATGATCCAGTCACCTTTCAATAGCTCCACCAGCTGGGGACCAAGGCCGTCAACACCTGGAACTTTCATGGGGACACTGTATACTAAATCATAATAAACCCTTCTGCACTTCTGTCATCTTGCCTTATCAAGGAACTGGATGCACGCTTCTCTTTCCTAAATCTCAAATAAGATGGTTTGCTCTTCGTCTGTTCTTTAGTTCATTCATTCAGCAGGAGAGACAAAAGACAGAAAGACAGACAGACCCATAAGATAAACTCATATGACAACAAACACCATAGTCAATATAGGTATTGTGCTATTTTATCTTGGATGCCAAGTGACTGAGTTACAGGTTGCCCAGAGATGTGGTCGGTATTCTATTCTGGATGAGTCCACAGGGGCCTGACATTTAAATGAGTTAACTGAGTAAGGCAGATTCCTCTCCCTAAGGTGGGTGGGTTAGAGACAATCAACCGGGAACCACAACAATACACAAGGGCAAACTGTCCCACTCAGAAGAAAGAACTCCCTCCTCTGGAGTACTAGTCTCTTTCTGTCTTTGAACTGAAATTCAGACATCATCTCTTCTTTGGTTGTGAGGCCACTAGGTTTTAGTCTAAAATGTACTGTTAGCTCTCCTAGCCTCAGACCTTGAGACTCAGACAGGGATTTGTGCCACCGTTTTACTTGGCTCTCCAGTTCAATGACTACAGGCTTTGGGATTTCTCAACCTCTAGCCATAGGAGCTGATTTTTTGTGTGTTTCCTGTGGCCTTTTTCTTGGGAGGATGCTCGCTGAAAAAAATTTTGATATCATGGTGTCAGTGTGGCCAGGGTGGAAAGAAATTCTGAGCTGACAAGGAGAAAGTGCCAGTTGGTTAAAGGTCTAGGCAAAAACCATTTACGGAAAAGGGGGACTCATATGCAAAGGCCCTGGTGTGGGAACTAATTTGGTATGCTTAAGAAACAGAAGTAAAATATGCATGAATGTCTTCCAGGTATCCCTTGATATACAAAGCTTCTCCATCTGAGAATTTTCCCCATCTGCACTGTGGATGAGGTATTGTTAGTAAGCTGTCGCATTTCATGTGCAGTGTATTCAGTTATACTGAGACATTTTAGGTAAGGGGTTGGAGAGGTGGTTGAGCAATTAAGAGCACTTGCTGCACTTACAGAAGACCCTAGTTTGTTTCCCAGCACCCACAGTGAGCAGCTCACAACTGTCTATAACTACAGCTCCAGGGAATCTGGCTCCCTCTTGTAGCTTTCCTGGGCACTGCACCCATGTACATAGACACATACACATACACAGACACAGACACAGACAGACACAGACATAGACACACACACACACACACACATACACACACACACACAAAATCATTAAAAATAAAATAAATATTTTATAAAAAGACACACTAGGTAAAAATATTATCACTGTGAACCAAGCCCAAATTTATTACTTTTCAAAACAAAGTCAGTCAGATCCCTTGTTGACTGTAAGGTCTTACAGTCCCTGTCACCTCCTTGTCCCTCAGACCCTCCTCAAATCTGTTAGGTGAGCTCCTTGATTGTCCTTTAGACTGTTCCCATATCTAGAATGTTCTCACATCACATCATCTACTGCCAGCCTGTCCTTTACCCTCTCCCCCCACTGGTTATACACAGTGACTTCCTCACAGGTCCCCACCCATCCTGCTGACTTGCACCACCATCGGCAGCTCTTCCTTTTGAAAAGTCAGATCCTTAATCGTAATCTTCAAGCTCAAGATGCCTGAAGGCCCTCCATTCCATCCAGGTGTACGTCAAAGGCCTTATGTTGACCAGCATGACCCTGTGTGGCCTCCTCCACCATGTCCACTCCCCCATTCAGCCCCAGTGGCCTGTTGTGTCTAGAATATGTCAGACCTATGTCCATCCCTGGGCCTTTGCATCTTTTCCTGGGATACCCTTCCTCTACATATGAGTGACTTTCATTTTCTTGAAGCCATTGCTCAAATTTCACTTACTTTGATCACCCTTTAAAGCGCAGCTGTCATTTTACTTCAGATCTCTAGGAGTCCATTTGCCAATACTCTAACAAAATACCTGAGCCCAGGTACTTCATAAAGAAAAGAGGGACATTCCATTCATAGTCCTGGAGGTTTGAAGGCAAGGTAGCAGTTCCACTTTGTCCTGATGAAAGACTTATGGCAGATGGTGCTGAACTGACGGGAACACATGTCAGCGAGAGAGACAACACAATGGAGGTAAGACATTCAGAATGTGGGTGGAGATTTGCTCTTTTGTAGCAATCCCTTATGACAGCTGACCAGGATTCTATAAGAATGACACTCAGTTCTTCTAAGGGCAGAACCCCAATAACAACTACCTTGTACTAGGTTCTACCTCTTAAAAGTCCCCCCAACCTCTTGCTATTGCTGCCTTGGGGACCAAGCCCAGGGCAAAATCACAACCAAACTTAGTATGGTCTCCTGAGCCAGGGATTTTTTTTTCCAGTTTTGTTCGCTGTTGACATATGAAGACGCTCAAGAACTCAAGGTTCATGAGAGAAGTGTTTGCCTGAGTGTTCTGAGTATATGTGAAGCTCATGTCTTTGAATTTCAGACTTGTGTGAATGTTTAGGTAGCAGCCCATCAATGTGTACCCAGAAGACTTGGGCCTCTGTTGCTATGGCTGCTGCCACCTTCCCCCAGTTAGCTGAGTGCTCATTGTGTGCCCTGTATTACCCTAAATTGCTGCCTGGTTTTTCTCTATGAACTCCAAAACCATCTGTAATGGAGACAACATTATCTCTTTTCATACCGCAGGAAACTGAGGTGCAGAGAGTATTGATAACTGTGAGCACTACATTTTTCACTCTATGTAGCCAAGACCCAACCCCTGAAGTTGGCTTCCAAACCCACCCCTAAATCCTGGTCTGCCACCCCTTCAGGGATACCATGGTTACTAATTTGCTGGGAGTCCAGAAAGTGTGCTTGGATGCATGTGCCTGTGGAGCCTGACCCTGGACCTGTTTCCCTGGAACTCTGATCCCAGGGGGATCCAGAGATTTCATTAGTGTAAATGGTATTCCTTTGTCTAAGGACACACAAGGCAGTCTTCAACAGGATCCTCTGTTAAAAGAGACTCATAACATTGAAACAAAGCAGATGGGTCTTCACTAAGCAGTTCTGTGCAAAGTTCCTCTGGTATGAAGTCACATAACGGGGACATGTTTCAGGAATGGGAAATAGAGCTGCGCGTAATTAAGATCTGGAGAAGAATGTGCAGGACTCTAATGGAAGCTCTTCTAAGTAAGCAAACCTTGTTCATTTCAATCCTGATACATGCAGGTCCTGCCCACCAAATCCACATCTTCCCTTTAAATCAGTGTGTATACTTGGGATAAACTTCTGCCATGGACCACTCCTTTTTTTTTTTTTTTTTTTTTTTTTTTTTTTTTTTTTTTTATTTTTTTTTTTTTTTGGTCTTTTTGAGACAGGGACTCTCTGTAGCCCCAGCTGGCCTGGAACTCTTTGCTGTTATTGTTTAAATCAGAGATAGAGGGATGGTGTTGGGGATTCTAGGAGAAAGACATACCATTGAGCCACAGCTCTCAGCCCCTCACTGATGGATTCCAAATGCGTGCTCTACCGCTGAGCCATACCCTAGTTCTGCACTGCTGGATTCTACACAAGTGCTCTACCACTGAGCCACACTCCCAGTCTCTCCCTCGGTGATTCTAGGCACGTGCTCTACCACTGAGCCACGCCCCAGCCCACTCACTCAGGGATTCTAGGCAAGGGCTCTTCCACTGAGACACGCCACAGCCCCTCACCTGGGGATTCTTTGCAAATGTTCTACCACTGAACCATGCCTGCAGCACCTCACTGGGGGATTCTAGGCAAGTGCTTTACTGCTGAGTTTAAATGTCCAGTGTCTCTCAGTTTTAAGGCATAAAAATGGTGGATGGACAGTGTGAGGCTCAGACAGCTCAAAACAGCTGCTGAGCTGGGCTCCAGCGTCTCTTGCCCTTCCTTCTCCTCCGTAGCTCTTCATAGACCATTTTTACAGGGGCTCTTTCTTACCAAGTGCAAACTTTCTAATTTTGATGTGTTATACCTAAATTCCCTTTCTAAAGAATTTCTACTCAGAGAAACAAGCTGATTTCTCTATTGAAGGGTTCCACCGTAATTAAACCGATTGCTGAAAAAGACATCATTCTTCTTTTAATAGGGCAATTTACATATTCAATAACTTTAGCCTCGCTTGCTGAAAGACAGTTGGAAAGTTTGTTTGTATACTCACTCACTCAAATGTTTTCAGATTGTCTTACCTTGTTTCCATTCACAGGGGATAATTGAAAGAAAATACAAGAGAAATTTTCTTTCGATAAAAAAATATTTATTTTGTTTCCAAACACGTTACAATTAATGAGCAACAGAGCTCCTGCAGAGGGTAAAAATCAGATATTGGGCAGGCTACTTTTAATGTCCTATCTGCAAACCCATCTTTGTAGTGTAGTTGGACTTGAAGGGTATTTTAGCCAGACTCTTCATAGCTATAACAAAATACCAGACATTTACAGTTTAAGAGAGGAGGCATTTACTTTGGCTCCTGGTTTCATAAATGTTAGTCCCTTATGGTGGTGAGGGCATGATAGAGCAGGGTAGCTCAAATCATGATGACCACAAAGCAGAGAGAAAGAGAAAGAGAGAAGGAGAAAGAGAGAGAATACATCTTTGCTAGTAAGCTGTCTCCTCCCTCTTAATGGGATGGTGCCAAAGCCTGGGGACCAGGATGGAATTAAGCAGCCCATTGTTAACCTTCTCTGGAAATACACCCTCACAGACATACCCAGAAGTGGCTTTTACTAATCTCCTAGACACCTTTCAATGCAGTCAAATCCATAATCAAGATTTGATAATCCCAGGGGATATAGGGCAGCTATAGGAGCTGAAGGCCTTGAGGAGTAAGAACAGAGAAGCTATGGAGATGTCCCAGCATAGTGAGTGAGTGTGGTATACTGTTCCCAGCCACACAAGGGTGGTTCAGTTAAAGACAAGCACCACATTCTTTACAGACTGAATGTCTGTGCTCCACCTCCAAACTCACAGGTTGGTGTTATACCCCAGCGTGGCAGTATTTAGAAATAAGGGCCTTTAGGAGAGGAGGGATTAGGGTTAAACAAAGAGCCTCCCATGACAGAATTTGTGCCTTTATAAGAAGAGAGATACCAGAGCTTGTTTTCTCTCCTCATACTGAGTACAGAAGATGGCCATTTGCAAAACAAAATGTGAGCCCTCCAGAGCCCAAGCAAACTGCTACCCTAATCGCCCAACCTCCAGACCCACGAAGGAATAGGTCTGTGTCTTCCCAGTCACCCTGCCTATGGTATTTGGTATAGCAACTGAAGGTGGTAAGTGCAGCTCTCAAGTTTGCCGCCACTTGAAACTGGTCATCTTCTTGATGATCTCACTATTCTGAGCCCCGAAGGGCTACAGGTGTGTTGGGCATTCATTCAACCTCTCATCTTGCTTCCTTGGCATTGATCCGGGCACCTTAGCACTGCAGACGAGAAAAAAACGGCTGATTCCTGGCACAGGCACAGTAACAGAGTTGTGATGGTTTTGGGTGAAGTTGAGGACGGAAGATTTCTCCCTGAAAAACTCTGCCATGATTACACAGGAAGTCCCCCATTGTGGCATGAGAACTGGATTACACAGGAAGTCCCTCATGTGACATGAGAACTGGAAGTGATTCTAGAGCAGCAGGTACCATCGTGGCCACATGCTAGATGTCTTTAGAACTCTGCATGTTTTTAAAAATATTTTATTTATTATTATTTTTATTTTGTGTGTATGAGTGTATTGCCTGCACGTGTGTGAGTGCACTAGTGTCATGCAGTGGCAGAAAAAGACATCAGATTCCCTGGAACTGGAGTTAGGACGGTTGCTAGCTGCCCTGTGGGTACTGGGAATCGAACCTGTGTCCTCTGCAAGGGCAGTCAGTGTTCTTAATCACGCTTCTTTCCAGTCCTGCATTATTTTTTTAAAAAAATGACTTGGTCCAAAGGCTCACCTCCCTGGCAGTGTGGAGGAACACAACATGACTTTGTGTGACAGGGAGAAAGTCTCTGGAAGCCCAGGAAGGGACACACTGGTTGTATAAATTGTAGCGAACTAGACAGAACATAGAAGCTATAATTAAAAAAATACATTTATTTACTTATTTAATCTAAGTGTGTGTTTATCTACATGAGTTTATATGCACCACTTGTATGCAATACCCACACAGGCCAGAAAGAAGGTGGCATTAGATCCCCTGGCACTGAAGTTAAAGGCAGTTTTGAGTTACCATGTGGCTGTTGGGAACCAAACCTGGGTCCTCTGTAGGAGCAATAATCACTCATAACTGGTGAGCCATCTCTCCAACTTGAGAGAGTTTAAGTGTATAGCTCAGGAGTTCTGAGTGCATTTCTAGTGTTACAACCATCACCACCCTCTGTTGTCAGAGTTCTTTCTTATCTTTCTCTAATGGAATTCTGTCAAGTGCCTTTGCCACTCGAATTTACTGTAAAGAAGCACCCTTATTTGGGGTATGTGTGCTGGGTATGAACCCAGAGCTTTGTACGTGTAAGCAAGTGCTCTACCACTGAGCTGCCTCTCGGGCTCTTTACTGGAACTGTGTCCCATGGAACAAGAAATTTCTATTCTTTCCCCTTCAATTCTCTCTTCTCCCTGTGGCATTTTGCTTATCTATGCCTCTGTGGATAAACGCTTGAGTTGCTTCCACCTTTGGTTGTTGCTGGTAACACCGACACAAACACAAGTTTGCAAACATCTTCCAGAGACCCAGTCTTCTGGTCTTTGGGACACATATTCAATAGAGGAATTGATGGAGAGCACACAGTGACCTTCTGCTCCAGATCGTCAAGATCCACTGTGCTACTTCTGTAAAATTGGCGCTTCCACCGTCTATTCTCAAGGTTAGGGAAGTCATTTCTCTGCTTCATCTCCCTTTAGTTTTCAATGTCTGCTTACAATTATAACCAGATCCATGGGGGGAAGTATCATCCTCCCCAGCCCTGTGGCTCCCCCATTTCCAATATCCCTAGCAAAGGCGTTTGGCGCTTACACCTTTTGGTGGTCTCCTTTTATAATCTGTCCTCTCCACGTGTTCAGATAATGGATTGAATTTATGAAATAGCTGTCACATGGAGACAACTGGGCTGCAGTTTGGCTTTCTTCATCCTTCACGACTCTTTAACTTTGATGCCACCCAGATTATGCAACGGTACACTGGGGTCCAGAGAACCTCCCATGGGTTTTAAGGTTGTCTGGCCTAGAGCAAGACCCGGGCAAAGAATGCACAGCACCCTAGAAGGTCGGGCCCATTGGCAGAGTGGAATAAGAGCTTGGGTTTGCTTTATTAAGCAACAACAAGATCCAGGCTGATGACACTTTCGCTCTCTGTCTAAGGCGAGTTGTCTAAAGCTCTGAGGTCACATTAGAAGCTGCATCTCACTGATCCTTTGAGGCGATCTTGGTAACGAGCAGGGATCGTGGCAGCTTCTGGTGTTTGGTACACTCCAAATGGAATTCAGGTGCTCTGCTCGCTCTGATTTGGAGCTGGGGTTTCTGGCTGTGGAGTTAACGCGATCCTGAAAGGGTGAATTTGGACAATCGCAGCTTGGCCATTTTGAGCACATATGCTAGAACTAAGTCTTTTTGGCTCAGCTGTAGCTTGAATCTAATGAAAATGACAGATAATGCAGCGCTCTGTGTGCCTGCCAAAAAAGAGGATATTTCCCATGAGATAGCACCTGGTGATGCAGAAATAGACACTATAGATTTGTGATTGGCTGCTGGGTACGCATATTCCTATCTGGTCCGTATTATCAACCACACAAGATCAGATCCAGGATAATAACAGCAACAATGGCATGCATAAAAATTACTGCAGTGAGAAGGGGAGAAAAAAAATCCTAGATCAATTATGTCAATTATGTGTTCGTCCTTTCCCCCTTCCCAGTTTTACCACAGAAAAGGTGGCACCCAGTTCTGATCTAATTATTCACACGCTTATCCGTGAGTGCCCCCCCGCAAGGATATGAAAGAGCTCTCTTTTAGAAACACACCGCAGACTCCAACGTGCCTACATACATATGTGACTTACATTTTAGCAGTTGCATAATCAGTTACTTGAAAGTAGAGGGGAAATGCCTCTGTGTGCTCTAAAGGGAAGCGACAGGATGGGTGTACACTGGGATGACCTTACCTTGTAGCAAAAATGCCTTTGGCCTTGAAAAGTGTCATAAATTAAGTTGCTATTTAAGCCCCGATTCCAGTAAAAGCGTCCAGATTTCCAAGGTGTCTTTAATGACACTGTACTCATTGACAATGAAGTATTTCTTTAACAGACTGCCACGGAGCAAACAGAAAATGCAGAGCTTTGGAAAGAGCCTGCTATTCTCCCTTCCCTTCTTTGCTCTGCTATTTTAGCTCCTGTTTCTTTCTTTCTTTTTTTTTAAAACACAGACACTCCTTTGAGGCACCTTCTTGGTCTTTCTTTCAGAAATGTGTTTGAGAGCCAGCAACACACACTCTCAGAATGACACCTGGAATTCCAACAGCCTGCGTGGAAGTTCTGCTAGAATTGCTCTGTGGTCTCCAGAAAAACCTGGCCCGGGATCCCAGATCTCCATCAGGGCATCTTTACAACAAAGGTGGTTGCAAGACATTCTGTCCAGGTCCCCATGAGCTGTCAGATTTGAAGAGAAGAGAGATTTTTCTAGGCTGGATGAAACTAAAGTGGAAGGTGATTTTGAAAGAGAAATACAAAATCATTAAGCAGATCAGTAAATCTGATAATGAATTGTTTCAATTAGATTCAGGTGGCAGCAGATGTTAAATTACTTCAGCAGAACCAAGCTTACAGGTTTGTGGTTTACACTTCTCATTTAAATATATCGATGCAAAGGGCTCGGTCCCACTTCCAGTCTGATTTCTCAAGAAGCCCTACTGTGCTGGGAGCCCCACAGGCCTCATTTCTGTGGGTAACAGTTGGGGGTGTGATTCTCTGAAGGGTTTGCATTGGGTGAAGCCAGACACTCTGTGTAATGGATCTCCTATCTATAAATGACAAAAAGACTTATCTCAGGCCCTAAAATGCGTCCTGATTCCTTGAATCCCCACGTAGCTTTCCTGGACTTTGAAACAGAGATTTCGAAGGTGTTCGTGTTGGGCACATGCAGCCAGCCTTACTCACAGGCGTCTGCACACATGGATTTAACCAACCGAAGATCAGAAATGCTCAAAATTACAGCCTAAGAGGTGGTTCAGTGGGTAAAGGTACCTGCCACCAAGCATGGCAACCTGAGTTTGATCCCCGAGGCACATGCAGTGGAAGAGAACTCCCGGAAGTTGTCCTCTGATCTCCATATGCACACCATGACACACATATATCTACACACACAACGGAGCTAAACCCGAACCCCCATAATGCATCTTTGTTCATTGAGAAAGGATGTCTCTGTGCGACCCAAGCTGGCCTGGAACACACCATCCTCTTGCCTCTGCCTTCTGGGATTACAGATGTGATCCACCGTGCCTGGCATTTCAGTACATTTTAAAATACATTTTATTATTTTATGTGTATTTTCTCCCCTTCCACTGTGTATTGTCTGCATATACGTAAGTGCACCTGTGTCATGCAATGCCCAGAGACATCAGAAGAGGGCTGGGAGTTAGGGATGGTTGTTCACTGTCATGTGGGTGCCGGGAAACGAACCTGGGTCCTCTGAAAGAGCAGTCAGTTCTCTTAATTGCTGAGCCACCTCTCCAGCCCTGCAGAGCATTTTCGAAGTGTGTAGCCCCAAGACTGTGAGTTCCTATGTGCCTGAATCCCTGCGTGCAGCCAAGGCATGGCATCTTCCGGGGGAAAACGTGTGATGATGACAGACACCTGTGTGGGGTGGGAAGGGATGGGGGGATGAGCATTACCAAATGGGCTTAAGGCCCTCAATTGAGCAGATGACTCAGACAGGGTTCTTGGGGACCGCCGACTTGGCATGCTCCTCATAGGGTCATGCTACCACTCCATTGTCTCCAGGGGAGGCTGGGTGCCAGGATGCATGGGAGGGTGGAGAAAGGATGTTTGGGTCCCAGGATCAGTCTTCTCCATCTTCTCCCTTCCAGCCATAGGGCCTGGTTAGAGCATCGTTCCCCCTCCTCCCCCACAGTGTTGGGCACAGTGCAGGTGCTGTCCGCTGCCAGCAGGTTCTCTCTCTCCCTCTCTCTCTCTTCTCCCCCATCTTTCTCTCCCCCTCTCTCTCTCCTCCCTGCAGCCTGAAACAAAACCCTGCCAAGTCCCCGGAGCTCCTGAGACAACTGCGTCTTTAAGAACTTACCTCATATTTTCAGAAATTGACTGTGAAAATTCTAAGTGATGGTGCGACATGATCACACTCACTTTCTGTAGTTAATCCTCCACAAGGGTCAGGTGCCGCTCTCTTCTCAGTGGCTCATTTGATTGTCACCTACCTTGCACAAAACCTCCCAGCCCCGAGCACTGTCTGCTGGGTTGACAGGCAGGCAGAGTGCTGAACGTGGTGCAGGAATAACTGAATTAGAGAAAGGCTTCTGGCACTGTAATAAAGCGTTTAATGGACAGACAGCCTCTCTTGCCTTCCTTGGGGTAACACTAAATCCCTTTTTATTGTAGTTTGCACAGATGTTAGTGAGTTATCCATTTCTCTAATCACACTAGAAGTTGGCACATCCATCTTAAATAAGAAGACCAGCCCACTCGCTTTTACAGAGTCCTTTTTCTAATAAACTTGTGTCAGTTCCAGGTCAGTTTTACCAATACAAATAAAATTCAAACAAATAAAAAGTATATTGTCTCATGATGAGATTTATGTAATTATGTCCCTTAGGTCACTTTAAATTTACACAGGGAGTTACACCCTGCAAAAAAGCCCTTATTAGAGTCTGGACTTTTATCCCACTTGGGGACATATACTCTCAGCAGTTAGGACATTGCTTCTCCCAAGGTCACAGTGGATCCTTTGATGCAGAACAGCTCTTGTTGATGTCTGTGGATGAGCTGGGTTCTGAGTGAGCTGCTAGGATCTTTTCTGAAATCATCTCCAGGGGGTCACAAGTCGTAGGTCACAGGGTAGCAGATTTTTGGCAAGTGTGTGGGGGGAGTGGTCTACTCTCCTGACAGGTCACTGATGTAATCTTATCACAGCTTATAGACCACCCAAAGATCTTTTCTAGAAAAGAAATTTTTGCAAGAGGGCAGTGTAGCGTCTCTCCAAGTGTTTGTGAGGAGATGGGGACTGAAAAGAAAACCTTGCCCACCAAGGTGCTCCCAACTGCAACTTGTGTGGAACTGGAAAAGGTCACCTGAAGTTCAGGCCAGGATAAATAATTGCTGTGGTGAGGGGTCCTTTTTCCCCTTCTATGGAGCTGATGGGTTCCCAGCGGTAGCTGAATCTTGATAGATTGGCAGTCGCTGAAAGGAAATGCTTAGCGGTGACCGGGGCAGGACTGCACTTCAGCTCTGGGGGCAAAGAGTGGGCAGTGAGGTTCCAGGGCTGGGTAGACCACAGAGGCCAGATGACAAAGCTGCCTCTGTCCCTGTGCAGAGTGGGGGCAAATGCCAGCCAGCATGATCTCCTGGACGGGCTCAGCAGGGTGGGCTTTCCGAAGTCACTGAGGCCCATGGCTTCTGCCTCACATTTGTGCAAAAAAAAAAAAAAAAAAAAAAATTACTGCTCTCTGGGGTCTTCCCCTGCAAGTGAGAAGGACTGTCTCTGTCGTGTTTTCTGGTCCAATCGGCCACTCTGTAAATCAAAAACGACTGGCCATATGTTAACCATTTGATGCCCTGTTACATAGAGAGAAGGCTGTTTCAGCCACCCCCTTGGAAGCAGGCCGCAGAGACCTTGGACACACTGGGAACTGCACCCCACACTGTTGCAGCTTCCAGAACAGTTATCCCACCATCACATTGGGCCCTAGAATCTCTGAATTCACTTGCTCATGTGTCCCTCACAAGGAAACTGAGGCCCAATGTGAGTTGTTGAAGTTCCATATGACAAGGTGTAGAAAACCTTTTTTAAAATTCTTTTTCATTTCATTTTGTTGTTTGACAGTTTCATACATTTATATAATGAATTTTAATTTATTGATTTTTATTTGATGTGTATGAATGTTTTGCCTGTATGTATTTGTGTGTACCATGTGTGTGCAATGCCTACTGAGGCCAGAAGAGGGTGTCAGATCCCCTGTAACTGGAGTTATGGAGTTAGCCACCATGTGGGTGCTGAGACCTGAACCCAGGTCCTCTGGAAGAGCAGTCAATGCTCTTAACTACTGAGTCATCTCTCCTATCTAATGAATTTTAGACATTTTCACCCTCCATTGCCCCTCCTGGAACCTGTCTTCCCTACAAGTCTCCCTCATCATCTCACGTCTTTGTGTGTGTGTGTGTGTGTGTGTGTGTGTGTGTGTGTGTGTGTGTGTGTGTGTATGCATATGTAACCAACTGAGTTTAATGCTAGTTATTTGCCCAAGTATAGGTAGAAGAGTATTCAGTGGGTAGAGAAGTTATCTGTGGTTATAACACTGAGGAAAATAATACCTCCTCTCCCAACAACCCAGTGCCAGGTACAGGTCACCTCCCTATGAGTTACTGGCTAGAAGTCCCAGAGCACCACCCCCAAACAATACAGACTATTACCATTGCTCTTGGTTACCCACCAGATCGTGATAGTAAGACTCTGTTGCTGAAGACACTTCACATTTTGGACATAGGGGCTGAAAATCTTAGACCACCCCAAGAAGCTCTGATTCTAGGCTTGTGTTTCTGCCTCTATTTCCTCATTCATTTGTTTAAATTCAATGAATATTTATGAGGCACCTTCTATGCATCAAACATGGTGTTAAGCTGCAGGCGACTGGGAGAGCAGAGAAGCGTCTTGGTCTTTAATTTCATCAAGTTACTGTCTCCTCATTTGGTTAATGACTTATGTGTTCAGTCCCACCCACCTGAGATTTTCACTCTATCAGCTGCTCTTGCTGACCGCCTATTACAGGTTTGGGGGAAAGTGGTTCCCCAATGGTCAGACTGTGTGAACTGTAGTGGAGTCAAGCTTCTATGCAGAGTAGTGTGATATTCTGAGTCTGTAGGTGTCAGCCGCTTCAGATGTCAACTTGACACACCTGGAAAAGGAAACCTCAGTTGAGGAATTGTCTCTATCGGGTTGGTCTATGAGCATATCTCTGAGGCATGTTTTTTGACTGTTGAGTGATGTGGGAGGGCCCAGCTCACTGTGGGTGGTGCCATTCCAGGGCAGGTGGTTCTGAATTGTATAACAAAGCAAGCTGAGCACAGGCCAGAGAGCAAGCCAGTAAGCAATGTTCCTCCGTGGTCTGTGCTTCAGTTCCTGCTTTCAGATCCCTGCCCTGAGTTCCTGCCTGACGTTTGTTCAGGATAGACGATCCTATGGCAGTGTAACCCTTTCCTCCTCAAGTCAGGTTTGGTCACAGAATTTTATCACAGTCGTAGAAAGTAACCAGGATAGTCAACGTTGACCACTTTGTTCTTATGACAAACTACCTGGGAAAGCCACTTAAGAGAGGAAGGATTTATTTTGGCCCACAGTGCCAGAGGTTTCAGTTCATGGTCACTTGGTTCCATTGCTTCTGGGCCCATGAGTATCAAGGAAGAGCATCATGTTAGAGAGAGATACCGGGGATTAGATGATGCACTCTTCAAAGGCACACCCCTGTGACTTACCTCTTCCAGTTAAGCCCTGCTTTCTGTCCTCTGGACCCCTGAGTAGGCAGTCGTCAAAGGGTCAAAGGTTTGGCCTCTAGGCCAGATTTCCTTCTTAGGCTCTTGCTGTGTTCCCCAGTTGCTGTAGGTATGACTTTAGGCAAGTAGCTGAGCTTCTCTGCCCTCCATGTTCACTGCGGTATGATAGTGGTAACAATTCTTTCTTCTTGGCACTCTTGAGTGAATGGCCATAGAAGCCTTAGGATGGTGCCTGGCATAGAATGAGCCCCAAGTACAATATAGATGGATGAGAGGATGCCCAACATGTCTGTGGGCCATGTGGGTATCTGGTCTCAGTCCAGCTTATCCACATCGGTCTGTTAGATTATCTTGATTTTACTCCTTGGTTGTACCTGTCACACCTCCCTACACTCCTCCATGAAATAAAGCTCTAAAAATTGGCATTCTAGGCCCTTCCCAATGAAGCTCTGTCTTGTCTTCCTTAAGGCTGTCAGCGCTGTCTCTGGTTCAATGCTGTTGCCACTCTGACTTCCATGCCCTACCACTCACCTGCCCATCCATATATACACTACTCAACCCTCATCCACTGAGGCACCCACCCACTCACCCACTCACTCACTCACCCATCCATCTAGGCACCATCACGCTTGTTCACTGAGGTACCCATCCTCTGCCCTTCTTCCCAGGCATGCACCACCAATGCTCCCTCAGGCTGATCCCAGGAGGCCTCTGGATGTCTTCTTCTCTAAGGCCCACAGCCTGATCTGCCCCTTGCATCACAAGCCTGGGCTTGAGCCCATCATTATGGGAGTCACAGCTTCTGGTCCTTAGACTTGGGTGATCATTCCACCTTTTATCATCTTTGTGGCGAAGGATAGCCCTCTCTCTGGCTGCTATGCAAGTCAGTAGGGCATGGGAAAGAGAGCGTGGGGCCTGTGCCCAGTGGATTCTGAGGAAATGGAAATGAACATACAGTTACTAAGTATTGCAGGTCTGAGGTGGGTGACTTTACAGTCCTACCTGCACTGTAGTTGTTTTTGTCCTTACTTTGGGTTAATTTTGAAAAACCCAGTGCATCCTGAGGACAGAGTCTGCACTCAGCAAACACTTGGTTTAAGAACAGCAAAGTCACATGATAGCATTTGTTAACTTTGACTACTGTGAATGGCTGCTTAGGGAAGAGGTTGATAAGTACCCTGAGGCTTTATCTGGCCTCAGTATTGAAGAGCATTCCATGATCAAAAAGTGATGTGTGCCATGAAGTAAAGGGAGACAGACATGAGCCAACTTGCGTCCTGAGAAAATCCAAGACCATTAGAGAAAAGCCATCCTCTGTTGATCCAGTCATCCATCCAAGTGCTCAGAAAAAAATTTAGTGGATGACCAGGAGACAACCTGCCCCTGCTGTGGTTTAAATGTTAAGCACCCCCATGGGTTCATGTATTTGACCATTTTGGCCCCAGTTGGTTGCACTCTCTGGGAAGATTATGGAATCCTTAGGAGATGCAGCCTTGCTGGAGGAAGTACGTCATTGGGGACTGGCTTTGAGGGTTGCTTCCCCATCTCTGCTTCCTGTCTCAGGATGAAAATGTGGTCAGCCAGCCTCCAGCTCTAACAGCATGCCATGCCTCCCCACCTCCCCACCATGATGGACTCCAGTCCTCTGGAACCAGAAGCCAAAATAAAATTCTTGAGAAAGCCTTAAATGAATACAATGCTAAGTCTAAAAGCCCATCTAATGCTGACTAGCTTTTCTGCTAAGTCCTTTATCTCATCTAACCATTGTTGAATACTTATACCATGCTAGGGGCAGTGGTGACAGCCCAAGAACAGGACACAGTGACCACAATCAAGGACATCATAGGTACCATTAGTCATGATTTTTATTTCTGTGACAAAATACTTGAGAGAAGCAATTTAGAAAAGGAAAGCTCTATTTTGGCCCATAGTTCCAGAGATTTCCATCCCTGGTCAGCTGGCTCCACTGCTGTTATCTCTGTGCAAGGTGGTCTCATGGAAGGGCATTGTCTTAGTTTGTTTCTTCATTGCTGTGACAAAATACTCTGACCAATACCAACTTGGGGAGGAAAGGGTTTAATCAGCTTACATCTCTCAGGTCGCAGTTCATCAGGGAGCCCAAGGTAGGAACTCAGGGCAGGAACCTGGAGGCAGGAGCTGGAGCACAGGCCATGGAGGAACTCTGTTTACTGGCTTGCTCCCCTGGCCCTTGCTCAGCCTGCTTTCTTATGCAACACAGGCCCACCTGCCCAGGGGTGGCACCACCCACAGTGGGCTGGGCCCTCCGACATCACTCATCAAGAAGATGCCCCTCAGACATGGCCACAGGCCAGTCCAATAGAGGAAATTCCCCAATTGAGGCTCCCTCAACCCAGGTGTGTCAAGTTGACACTAAAGCTATCCAGCACAGGCATGAAGGAAGAAAGCTACTCAACTCTTGGCAGCCAGAAATGGAATGGTGGGTAAGTAGGGGCCAAGACCAAACAGAACCTTCAAAGTCCTCCTAAAGTGACCTGTTGCTTTCAACTCCACCCCACCTTCCACGGTTCCACCATGTCTCAATTCAAATTTGAATCCATCAGTGGATGAAACCATTGCTGAAGTCAGAGCCTCGTGGCCTGGTCTTCTCTGTAGATACCCTCACAGACACACCCAGAGGTGTGCTTTATGAATCTTCTAGAGGTCTCAGTCATGTCAAACTGATGGTCAGATGAAGCATCACAGATAATAAAACTGGGTCAACACAAAGTGGCGCTCTACAGCCCCCACTTATTTCAAGTCCTTGCCATGTTTGGGCACAGTCACCAATGAGTTCTTGGTCCTCTGGGCCCTCAAACAGTAAATAGACCCGTTGACTGGAGACACATGGAAATGAACCACCCGTATCAGGAAACAAAGACCCATACTGCTGTGTGGCAGGGGTTGGTCCAGACCTGTTGCTTGTTTCTGGGATGTTTCTTCAAATGCAGCGTGGTCACTCAGTTGCCTGTTATCTAGGACCCACGACCTCCAGTGGTGGAGCTGAGGAATGACAGTGACCATGTGACCTGTAAAGCCTGAAACATTCATGTGGCCCTTTATAGAAGGAGTTGTGAAACTCCGATCATAAGAACAAAGTAGTCTTGTTCCAAAATGCAGCTTCATGTCAGTAAGCTTTGCACATTAGGCCAGGTGGGTAGCTCAAAGGCCAGAGGTTCTGAGCACAGGTCAGCCTGCCTAGGAAGACACTGGGAAACGCAGTAGTGGTGGAAACCACCTCTGATGGCAAAAATTCTGTCTTTGCCTAAATGGAGGTCAAGAAGAGAGAGCATCAGAAACAGGAGAATAAAGCTGAATCCAGCTGTGCAGTGTCCTCAACCCCTCAGTGGCTTCTGCCTAAATATGCTGTAGTCAATCACACTGATGTCAGAGAGTCAGATGGCCCCTCACCCATGCACATCTGGGAAGCACTAATTTGACTTAATGGATTATAAAAAGAAAAAGAATTCAGGAGTAGTGGCCCATGCTTTTGATCCCAGAACTCAGGAGGCAGAGGCAGGCAGATCTCTATGAGATCCAGGCCAGCCTGATCTACTAGCTAGTGTCAGGCAGCTGTGATTATAGGGAGATAATGTCTCAAAACAAACAAACCAACAAACAAAAAAATGAAAAGAGGAAGAGGAGGATGTGAAGTTGGGAGGTGGACATGTGGGGCAGATGGTAGATGTAGTGGAGTTGAAGGTGGATATGATAATATTTCATTGTATATGCATCTGAAATTCTCAAAGAAAAAAAGAATTAAAAACTGTTTTCCTTGGTTATATTGATATACTTATAGGCATGCACATGTATGGGTACACAGGTACATGTCTGAAGATGAGGGTTATTATATACCTGAGACACATACATACATAAACACATATATGCACATAAATCCTGCAACTTTTCTTCACTTTTAAAGAAAGAGTTATTTATTTTTGTTTATATAGCATGTATGGTGTCCCTGCATGAGTTTATGTGTACCCTCTGCATGCAGTACCCTTGGAAGCCAGAGGAGGGCATTGGATCCCTTGGAACTGGAGTTACAGGCGGTTGTTAGCTGCCATGTGAGTGCTGGGAACAAAAGCCCAGGTTGTCTTCAAGTGTTCTTAACTGTAAGCCATATCTCCATCCCTTTTTTCACATTTTAAAGACCAGGTCTCCATATACAGCTCAGGCTGACCTTGAACTCATGATTCTCTCGCCTCTACCTCCCAAGTGCTAGGATTGTAGGAGCATGCCACCACCACACTTGGCTTATAAAAAAAATTTAAACGAAATTTCACTGATTTTGGAGCTATATAAGAAAAAGGTGAGTTGTGTAGCTGTTATTTGAGCAGCTGAGTGTGAGGGATTTCACCTCCTGTGCTCCAGAAGCTGAGGTAGGAGGATCACTGGAAACCAGGAGTTTGAGACCAGCCTGGACAATATGGTGAGACATCTCCCACCCTCCAAATTTTAAATATAGCCAATCCACAAAAGAGAGAGAGAATGAAGGAATTGAGTAAAATAAATAAGAAAGGCAGCAGGTGTGTGAAAAACTTGCATACACATTAGTGTATATAAAAGACATTTAAGTATATCTGCATTTGAACATATGCACATACTTTAAGTGTGGAGACATATTGAAATGATGAGCCTGTCATGTGTATGTGTGCCTCTACAGGCACTAAATGTGTATCTGTAGCCAAATTATTCAGTCTTTCAAGACCCTGGTATGGAGTCCTTTTCTATAGCTCTTGGCCTTCTGTTATGGTCTATCTGATGGAAATCAGGCACATGGAGAGCCTAAAATATCACCAGGACCCGGTAACCATAGAGCACTTGGGGAGGTGGGAGTTGGTATGACTCACTACCAAGTATCCAAGGAGACCTGATTTACAGTTGGTGCCTAAATACCTGGTTATTACCCCGACAAGCAGAAGTCCAGTCATTTATAGCATCTTAGTACAGAGTCAGGTAGCCCTCAGGGCACCACCTGGCTATATCTAGGACCAGCCCATTTTGTACATTCTAAAGTACAGACATCTGACATGGAATTTGTACTCAGTCTTTAAAGGGACACTTCTACGTATTGGCTGTGTGACTTTGTAGAAATTGCCAAACTTCTCCGTGCCTTAGCAATCGTTCTTGTGATATTTAAATATCAATGGCTCCTTTCTTAGGATTTATATAAAGATGAAACCAATTCATATGTGAGCCCAGGCCTGGCACAGTATGAACTCTCAGTAGATGTGAACTACTGCGGTGTCCTCCATGTCTTGGGCTCGGGTGCTTCTGCTTCTTTTAAAGATGACTTGTAGGTAAACATTTTGTGTCAATCTCAGTGCACTCCACCGTCAACACCCTTTAGGACAGGAAAGAAGATCCTCATGTCTTCGTGTTGTCAAGAGGAGTTAGAAGGTAAGATTCCTGGGAAAACTTCAGCTGTCTTTTTAAAAAATATAGCGTTAGGTATGAAGGGACCATGCTCATAATCCCAGCACTCAGGACACTGTGGCAGGAGAATTGCACATTCAAGACCAGCCTGGTCTGTGTAGTAAATTGCCAGTCAGTCTGGGGGCATAATAGCACAATGAGACCTTGCTTCAAAAAACTGAAGATTGATGACTTAGCTCAGCCGTAGAGCCCCTGCCTAGAATCCACCAGTGAGGGGATGGGGGTGTGACTCAGTGGTACAGCACCTGCTTAAAATTTCCCAGTAAGGGGCTGGGGGCATGACTAGTGGAGCATTTGCCTAGAGTCCACCAGTGAGGGGCTGGGGTACGGCTTTCTTTGCCTGCCCAAGGCCCTGAGTTTCTTCTCCAGCACTGCAAAATGAATAGTCAATAACACAAAAATACTTTATTTTACTCAACAATGAAATGCAAAATAAAGATTTCTGGCAAATGCCAAAAGCTTATCAGTGTCTTTTGTTATATGGAAAAGAATTGAATTGCTGCTGCAGATGGAATTAAGTGTGCTGGTCTGTTGATTTTTTTTTTTTTTTTTTTTTTTGGTTGGTCTTTTTGAGACAGAGTCTCACTGTAGCCCCAGCTGTCCTGGGTCTGTTGATTTTTAAGACAGAGACGTGATCTAGAGAATTTGGTTGTGACCATGGGTTCTTTAACAGTAGAAAAGAGAGCTATAATTTTTTTTTTTTTCTGAATTCTGATGCAGAGAGTGAAGGACTATACCAGCTCTTGTTGGCTTTGAAGATGAAAGACCAACCAAGGACCTGGAAAAGTCCAGGCAAGAGATTCCATCCCCGATCAGTGTAGGTGCCGTGATCTTTGCCCAGGCGTTAGTTACAAAGTGTCACTATGACAAGAACACCTGACAGATTGCTTAAGGGAGGGAAGAAAACTCCACACTCATGGTTTCAGAGGGCTCAATCTATCATGAAGAACGTTAGGTGGAGGGAACATGGCAGAGCTCCTCCTGTGGTGGGGCCCAGAGCAGGACAGGAAACAGGGCAGACCCAGAGCCTTCAAAAGACAATTCCCAGTAACTCACTTTCTTCAGCCCCTGAAGCTTCCTCCAAAAACAGCACTACTGGCTGAGGACCAAGTGTTCAAACATACAAGTCTGTAAGGGACATTTGCAACTTACCCAGTAAGGCCTTTGTTGGAATTCTAGCCTGTTGAGTGGTGAGATAATAAATTTGTGTTGTTTTAAGACACCTAGTTGGCAGTCATTTGTTAAAGCCATGATAGAAAACTAATATACCAGTATACCAAATATTATCATTCCAACATGCAATCAATATGACAAATTATTAATGCGATCTATAGCACTTTCTTTTTGGTGTGCATTAAGCCTTTGAAATCCAGCATTTGTTTTCCATTGGCAACCTTTTTTTTATTTCCGTCTAGTCACATTTCAAGTGTTTAATGGCTGCAAGTGGCTAGGCTATTGTTTGGATAGTGCTTCTTAGATATACCCCCAGCTGAGCGATGATGTCAGCAGTTGCTAAGGGGAAGTGGGGCACAGCAAATTATACATTGCACACACTTTCCTTGTAAACGCCAATTGTTTATGTGCCTAAAATATTTTGTCTGTTCT
This sequence comes from Nannospalax galili, assembly GCF_000622305.1. Taxonomy (NCBI): domain Eukaryota; kingdom Metazoa; phylum Chordata; class Mammalia; order Rodentia; family Spalacidae; genus Nannospalax; species Nannospalax galili. The sequence continues at coordinate 43,103 of NW_008329696.1, forward strand.
TCGTTTTGGCATGCATGTCTCTCACTGACAGGTACACCAGTCCTCCAGAGAAACAAGCATCTTGTGAGCAGGGAGATAAAAAACCGATCATGCTTTACTAGGCATGGTGACACACACCTTTAATCCTCCTACTTGGGAAGCAGAGGCAGGGAGATCTCTGTGAGACTGAGGCCAGCCTGGTCTACATAGGGAGAATCTGTGTCATAAACTAAAAACATAAAAGCAAAATTAGCCCAAGCCTCAACCACCAAAATCTGGGTCTTGGAGTCTTTATCCAATTCTGGTGAGAGCACAGTTTTGCCATATTTATTATGGAGTCTACACAATATGGAATAAATGATGGCCACAAGCCCCAGTCCATTTCCCTCCAGCTGTCTGCATTAGAAAGATGACTTAGGCTGATAAACAGTCAGTCCATCAGGACCATCTCCCCCTTACTTTTCTGACATACACTTTTGTATTTAATTCACAGTACTGTTGCATATGCAGCTATGATCTGCCTTTTGCTTTCAGTATTATTTTTACTACCTTATTTTTTTCCTGTAAATGTGACCATGCTTCTTAGATACACCCCCAGCTGAATGATGACATCAGCAGTTGCTAAGGGGAAATAGGGCACAGCAAATTATACATTACATATACTTTCCTTGTAAACCCCAATTGTTTATTCCTAAACTGCTCATATTTTAGAGTCTTGAAGGTGTCTGTGGGCCATTTAGTTTTAATCAAAATGCCTTAGTTCTTCTCTCCTGGAATAAAAGCCATCATACATATTATGTGAATGAATCCCTGGATGTGTTCCAATAAAACTTTATTTACAAACAAGAAAAGGATATGATTTGACCTTCCAACCAATGCCTTTAGAATCCTACTCTAGTTATCCATTTTATTTGCTACATAGTTCTCTTAAAATATAGCAAGTTCTTTTAAATCCACTGTCCAGTCAAATTACGTAGCTTGAAGTGGCTACTCTGGGTTATAAGCAACAATGTATGCCTTCCTCACCCCAGTCTTCATGTCCACCTGCACCGAAGTTTAAATTTCATTCCCACAAAAAAGAGCTTCAGCATCTTTTGAGCTCAATATCTGGAACAAGGTGGCTCTCTCAAGTGGTCCTTCCACTTGACCCCGTGTCCAAGGAAGGAAAATGGCCATTATCCTTTATTATCCCTTTGATCCTATACCACTACCTGAGGGACTCCTTAGCCTGGTGACAGAAGCAGCAGGAGGTGCCTGCCAGCCCTGTCCGCATGCTCCCAGCCTCCCCCTGCTAGCCCCCAGCTTCTGACTTGGTGGGAGGTCTATGCTTCAGGTCAGGACTGAGGAAGGGACCAGTCAGTCAGCTGAATCTGTTTAGCCAGGACACTTAGGAATGGGCTTTCATTTCGTTGTACCTTGTTAGGTTTAACACACAAAACATACTGTCCTCTATCTTTAAAGTAAAAGAAAAAAGAAAGATAGAAAGCAATCCATGAAGCACTTGGCGTTGACACTGAGGACCCGGGAATGATTTTGCAATGCAGGAAATCAATTTCTTGGCCTTATAACATCATTTCAGAGGTGTGATCGCTAAAAAAGATGGTGCTTCCATAGAGATCATTGAACCTATGCAGGTGGATAATGATCTGGGAGTCAAACCCTCTTCACATTAAACAGATGCCCTGGAGGCTTCTGAGAACAGCTCCTGACCTCAACTGACCAGCTCTGGTGTAGGGCCAAATAGGAAACACTCTGGGAAGGTTCTGTTGGTTTAGAGCACAGTGGGCGTAAGGTAGGAAGCCCCACTCCTGTCAGGAAAATGCAAGGCATTTGGTCATTAGGGTTACTGCTGAGTTCTGAAATCAATTTCTCTCTCTTTCTCTCTCCTCCCCCAACCATTCAATCATTTCATAATATTTATTGAAGGGCTATATTAGTTACTTTTGTCATTGCTATCACCTGGCAAAAGCAATTTCAGAGCAATTTAAGAAAAGAGGGGTTTCTTTGGGATCATGGTTTGAGGGTACAGATCATCATGGTGGGGAAGCCATGACAGCAGGAACTTGAGGTGGTGGCTCCATTATATCTACAGTGAGGAAGCAGAGGAGGATGAATGCTGTGCTCAGCTTGTCCTCTCTCTCTCTCTCTCTCTCTCTCTCTCTCTCTCTCTCTCCCCCTTCCCTCTCTGTCCCTCCTACCCTCCTTTTTATTTGATCTGGGACCCTAGGTCCATAGGCTGGGGCCTCTGACATTCAGGATGAGTGCTCTCTACTCAGCTAAAAGTCTTGGTTTAACATGTCTAGAAGTGTGTCTCCTAGGTGATTCTAAACCAAAGTTGATACTGGGGATTAATCACACCTGTTATGTACTAGATGTTGTTCTGTGCTGAGTATAACTGATAAAAATCCCGTCTTGAAGAACACATTTGTGTGGGATGAAGACACAGTAAATACTCTGCAAAATAAGTGAATTATACATGTCATTTATTTTTATTGTATATTTACTGTATTCCAGGAGCTGCGGTTTCCACTCTGTGGTCAGTCCTCAACAGATGTGCACTCTAATTGGTGAAGTTGATGGATGAAAGAGGCACAAAGCAGTAAGACCTTAATATCATTATTCAAGGTGTATTCTAAGTGTGCATTAAATGTGAGCTATGTACAAAGGTGTCATTAATAGGCTTTTGATTGGTTCTGCTCCAAGGAGTTGGAAAAGGCCCCTTGGATTCTAAGGCCATTAATTGGATTGACATGATGGTTAATCTTGACTGTGAACTTGAGTGGACTAAAAGATGCCTAGGAGATTAGTGAAATACACCTCTGTATGTATCTCAGATGAAGTTTCCATAGATGATTAGACACTGTGACTCTGGCCTAATGAATGGGTTAGCTCCTTGATGGTTTAGCAATCTGAAGAGATTATTGTGAGGTGGTAAAATTGTGGAATGTGGTGCCTGGTTGGAAAAGGTGGGCCACTGGGCTGTGCTTTGAAGGGTATGTCTTGTCTGTGGCCTCTTCCCCCCATCTCTTTCTCCTTTTTCTTTCTGCTTCCTGGCTGCTACAAAGTGAGCAGTTCTTTCCACCACACCCATTTGCCATGATGTCTCCTTCACAACAGCCCTCCCCCGAACTGGAGCCAGCTAAGTATGAATTTCAAGCTCTGACACCATGAACCAAATAAATCTGTTCTCCATTCAAGCAGTCTTTCTTAGGCATTTGCCACTGTGGTGAAAAAACTGATTAACATACCTGATATCTCAGAAAATGATGGTAGGGAAGTGAGTAATCAGTTAGGGAAGTGCCATGGAAGGCAGAGGAAGATGAGGAGTGGGCTTAAATATATATAAAGCTACCTAAGCTTCTGTAAACAGGCATGGCAAAGAACATGTGCTCTGAAGTGTAACAATGGCACAGCTGTTTAAGAGGGTGGCACTAGGCCTTTAGGCTGGATCCCTGGCTCCAGTCTCCATTAAGGGCCATCCCATGGATGAACCAGGTCCAGGATTCAACAAGATATATCCTGAAATGCAAGTCACTGTGATGGCATTTTCCAACAGGGTGGTCACTTTGAGACGGCAGGCTGTGTTAGGAAATCTTGGCAAAGAAATAAATTGGAGCTGCGTTATTCCTTTGTTTCAGAACTTCTGGGATTTGGAGGCAGAATTCCAACATTTATTACATGATTGTGCTGCTCCCTGATAGAGGGGGTTTTCTAAGATGGGACACAAACACAAGGAGCGTTTCTAGGACAAACACTCCTTGTCCAAGTGACATCACCCTAGGGGAAGCCAGACGGAATGAGGTTGAATTCACTATGTTCTGCAGGTCACCAAACAAGCAGGAGTTGGAGTGGAGAGGGAGACTGGGTCAGACTTGCTTTTCTACCCACTTCCTCTGATGTCACACATGCTTGGTCCTTCCCATTGGGATGATTTGCAAGGATCAGAGTTCAAAGGCTCTTAAGACTCTTCCTCTCAGGTAGAAGGAACAGGGTCAAGAGACTATAGGCATGAAGAGGAAGTCAGAGAGCCTGGGCCAGGCAGTGTATCAAGCCTGGTAGGTGAGCTCTCCGGGACCCTAATGCACTGCCTTCTGTCCTCTAAGGGGTAAAGTACAGAATAACCAAGCTTGGATGTGGTGCTCTGTTGTTTGTTCTGGTGAACCTGGTGTGTAGAGTGCATAGTCAGGATGCCACAGAGCTGAGGCTGAGGAAGGTCATCATACGATCGCTGTCACTACCTTGTGAACAAGCACACACTGTCTGTGGTACATAGCAATAAACAGTTCCATAGCTCTAGGCTGAATGGGGTTGGTTCACTGAGGTAGGCTCAGCTGGATGGCTCTGCCCTGAGTGTCACACGTTGTCTCCCTAGGCCCAGCAGTTAAGCCTGGTGTGTTCTTCTGATGGCGAGGTTGAAGTTAGAGGGTGAGCAGAAACTCACAGCTAGTACAGTGGAGGCTCAGAACTGGTTCACAGTCACATCTCTCTCAATCTATTGGCCAAACGCAAGGGTGGGAATCTGTCAGAACCTTTAATGGGAGGAGCCACAGACACACTGGTCAAAAGGATGAATACAGAGGGAGACGAAAGAATGGGGTAATACTTTAATCTACCACAGGGGGTGTGGTAAAAACTCGGTCAGCTCAATTGTGTCATCACACATACTAGGTTAGGGGAGGGAAAATTATAGTCACGTGTCACTTATGAGGATGCAATGAGACTCAGCAGCTTCAGCATTGTACAAACACAGAGCATACCTGCATAAATCTATACAGCATTTCCTACGCCATGTAATGTACAGGTAAATGTATTCCATATATGTAAACATATGACATAGCTTATTATTCCTAGTGCCATGATAGGAAAAACAAGATGAGATTAAATCAAACAAAGGATGAGTGGCATAATCAAAATGATAACTGAAAATTGCAGGCTGCTGCCACCAGCAGAGCACACTGGTGTTTTGGGTTTTGTTGTTGTTATTGTTGGTCAGTGGTATTCTTATCAGGAAGGTGCTCTACCACTGAGCCACACCCCCAGCCCCTCACTGGTGGATTCTAGGCAGGTGCTCTACCACTGAGCCACACCCCCAGCCCCTCACTGGGGGATTCTAGGCAGGTGCTCTACCACTGAGCCACAACCCCAGCATAAGGAAAATTGTTTTATAATAAACTTTTTCTTACACTCTAAAATAATGATAAAATGTATAATATAGTAAGTAGATAAGCTGATAATAGTAATTTATTATTGCTCCAGAGTGTTGCACACGGCTCAGGAGTCCACTCACTATGTTTCCCATGAAGGCAGTGCATCATCAGTTGTTTACATCAGCGTCACCACAAGTACAGAAGTAAAGTGTTAGATGACAACATTGTGACAGATATGATACCACTAAGTGGCACGAATTTTTCAACTCCATTATAATCTTTTTTCCCCAATGTTGGGAGTGTAACCCTGGGCCTTGCACATGCCAGGCAAGTGCTTTACCTGTGAGCTACATGCTCAGATGCCATTATAGCCTTCTGGGACCAGCATCATGTGTGCAATCTGTTATTGACTGAAAGATTGCTGTGTGGTACATAAATTGCCTAATGACCAAAAACCAGAATAGATTCATAGGTATTTATGCATCTAACAAGAATGTGTGAACACTCACTGTGAGGCAGGATTTGTTGTAGGCACTTGCTGCCAAGGACAAAAACTTAAGCTCACAGAACAAGGCTCAAGTTCCAGACAGGAAGATAGTTAGCAGACAAAAGTTCAACAACAGCAGAACATTTCAGGCTGGTGATAACTGCAAAATAAAATGAAAGGTCAAGAAAAAGTGCCTGGTGCGTGGAACAATGCTAGTGAGATGGAATCTGTCAGCCAACTATGGGTTATATTCATTAAGCACTAGCCATCGGACCAGACATCACTGGTCTGCTAGTCACAGCCTTCAATACTCTCCCAAAGACCCCAGGAGTGTTTCAAGCTGAGCTCAGATGACTCTCTTTCTGTATCTTCTTCTTAGCCTTTATGACTAAGAGGAGGCAATTAACGTCCTGCCTAGGCTTTCTCTTTTGATTCTAGAGTCTATGAGACCCAGGAACTATGGTATATATTAACAGGGATCCCGAGCACCACTTATACAGATTTTTAGACAGCTTTTCATGGTAGAAAACTGGTTTATACATATCATCCTTTTGTGTCCCAAGTATCACCAACTAGCTATATGACACCAGACCACAGTAAACAGATGAGCCTCAGTGGCAGGATTGTTATGATTTTGACCCAAGAGTTCCCAATCTATAAAACCATCCAGGGAGAACATTACACTGAGGAGCAAGCCACAAGCTGAAGGGAGTTGTGATACTGGATTTCCAAACATTCACAAACACCCAAGGCTTTGATGGCCTGAACATTTTGTTCATACGTTTGATGATATTATAGACTTTCTTTGTGAACACCCACGCTGCATTGATCTGAACAGAGTTTCACTTCCTGTGTTCCATTAGGATGAGGGGATGATGTAATTCAGGCAAAAATGATGGTTGACCTTGATTGCCAACTTGATTGGATTGAGAGACACCCGGGAGATTAGTAAGGCACACTTTCTGGTATGTTTATGGTGACATTTCCAGAGATATCCTTGTCTAGAGCACTAGAAATCTGACATAATCAATGAATTTATCCCTTGATGGATTCATAACATAGTGACATTATTGAGATCTGGTAAAAGGTAAAAAGACAGGAACACTCACCATACTGGCACATGCACATGAGTTTACATGTGTATACATATGCACATAACTGCCAGGGGGCTTAGCTATCATTGCAGTGTACCAGCAGTGTCATGGAGCCACCCACCCTATACCTTAGTCCTCAGGAAATTCCAGGCAAGGCTCAATGGTGGGATTTCTCTTTTTTCTTTCTTTCTTTTTCCCTTCTTGCTTTATAAGGCAGAATTCTTAGTCTGTAGAACTGTCTAGTGAGAAATTTACAGGGAGAATTGACTCTTTGTCTCTACAAAGCCATGAAGGAAAGAGTCTAAGTGATAATTGTATGCACAGTTCAAAATATTTTAAATGAACTTGTTCTGACAAAGAAATAAGTTATGAAGTTAACTTTTGTATGTGTGTGAATAATTAAACTATTGTCACCACTTTAAATTATCATCCATTGTTAACTTACATCATTAAATCTTACCTCTTTGCTAAAGAATAATGAAAAAATGCACTTAATTAACAGTTATTGCCAGCTCCAGGCCATTGATAACGCCAGTCACAGCCTGAATTTCACAAGTTGTTTTGTGCTTCCTTCACTGTTGTTGTGTGGGGAAGTGAAGCCCTTGGTTGCATGAGGGATGGAGTGGGTCCTCCATCAGGAGAATTTCCCCCACCCCTGGAAAATGCATTCGTCCGGAATCAGCCAATTCTATTGGGGTCTAGCTTCTGTGTGAAGAGGGGTCCAGGGGCCCCCAGCCAGAGTCTTTGTTCTCTTTATGGAATTTATGAAATGTCTTTGGCTTCTGCCATATGTGCGATTAAGCACCTCCCCCAGCCATCCTGTGTGCAAAATGTATGCTACGTATTTCTTCCTTGTGGGTGCTGAGAACTGGGCAGTTGGGTCAGAAGAAAGGGGTGTGGGGTGAGTCTCTCCAGGATTCCTGAGGAAGAAGAAGACTTCTGTTCATTTCCTTGTTGTTTCGATTAAAGAGGTGATGGATTTTTTTTTCTCCTGGATATTGTTAAAGAGGCTTGCCAGGCCTGTAAGGACCACGCGGCATTCTTCAGATGAAATAAGGCCAATCAGTGGAATAATGAGGAAAGTAATATCTCCCCAGAGAGGCTGATGGGGTTTTCATCAAATCAGCCAACCTTTTCCCGTCACTTACACCGCCCTGCACTCCAGGCAGGCCCGTCCGCCTGCCTCCTCTCCTTCCCCCTTTGTCAAACTTCCTTGTGGTTATTACTGATAACTGAATGCTAAAGGACCCAGGAAATTTATATGCATTTGATACCTCCTATTTATTTCATTTTATTTTCCAGCAGTGCTTGAGACTGAACCAAGGGCTTTGTGCATGCTAGGGAAGTACTCTACCATCGAGCTACACTCCCACCCCTAAATAGTGTGTGTGTGTGTGTGTGTGTGTGTGTGTGTGTGTGTACGCGCGCGCACTGGGGAGCAAAGCCAGGTCCTCACACCTTCTAGACAAGCACTCTGCTTTAGTACTGAACTATACTCCAGCCTTAAATTATTTATTTATTTGCAGTATTCAGGATTAAACCTAGGGCCTTGCACATGTTGTGCCACTAAACTATATTCCCAGTCTTCATTTTACTTTTAAATTTTTGTATAAGTTCTTCCCAAGGTGCTCAGACTGGTCTTGAACTTAGTCTCTAGCCCGGGTAAGCTTTAAACTTAGAATCTTCCAGCCTCAGCCTCAAGAGTAGCTGAAATTTCAGTCTCTTATCACCAGACCCAATGATAACTTCTCTTCTTGAAAAGTAATTATTAACTTATTTCCCTGTGTTTGTCCCTTAAGTCCTGGAAGAGTGTCAGAGTCAGAGCAGGATGGCTGCATTATCAAAGTCTGGGATAGTTGCTGCTTAATGACTCTTATGTCCTTAGACAGCAGTAGAGATGTGAGTTCCTATGGCAACTTGATGCTGAGGTTGAGTTGGGACATGAAGAAAGGGTCCATTGCCTAAGGGACAGACCCCACCATGGTGGCTCGAGCGACTTTGGTGGTAAAAAGTGTACACTCTGCCATTTCTTTGATTTAGCTGCCTGGAAACCAGCTAGCTATATTGGGCTGGTGAGATGCCTCTGTGGGTAGGGGTGCTTATTGCCAAGCTCAGCAACCTAAGTTCAATCCCCAAGACCCACATGATGGAAGGAGAGAGTTGACTCTTGCTAGTTTTCCTCTAACATCCATGTGGAGAGAGAGAGAGAGAGAGAGAGAGAGAGAGAGAGAGAGAGAGAGAGAGAGAGAGAGAATAAAATTTAATAAAAATTTCAAAAAACTATCCTTCTCCTCTGTCTGACCTAATCAGCACAAGACCAAGTGTAAGGGGTACGAGAGAGGACTGAAAGAGTTGGCTTCAAACATGTTATAAAAACATCTGGTGTATCTGCCCCATGAATTGTAAGCCATCTTGTCTGTAGGCGTACTGCAGTGAAAACTCCAAACATCTCCTTTCTCCACAGATGGGGGTCTCTCTAGAGGTTTCATGGGAAAGGCTGATGCATAGAAAGGGGCAAGAATATACCTGAATGACTGAGGAGATGAATGCCAGGCACTGACTTGGTCACTGGGATTCCTTGAAGCATCAACTGCCCATCAGTGGTGGCCAACACAAGGATTTCTGGGATGTCACCATCAGCTGGGCAGGGCATAGAGGTACCCAGACCTCTGAGGCTGTGAGCACCACATTGCCCATCGGAAAGCGCAGGAAGTAATGCATAAAGAGTCCTGAAGCGCTCCAAGCACATGGGCGTTGTCTGCAGACTTCAGCTCTGTGGAGACAGTCTCCAGAAGTTTCTCTCAAACATTCAGAGCCATGTTATTTCCTCTAGTGAGGTTGTGGGGAGGGTTACAAAAGATGGGGAGAAATCATATTTAGCCTGTGAAAGTTTTCCAAATTAGCCGGGTTCCATTCACAGAAGTCCTCCCACCACACTCAGCAAATGACTCAAAGCCTCCACGTGATTTCATCTGTGCAGACTCTAATCCACTTACTTAATGAAATACATAATTAACATATTATAATTGCAGTAAAGATGGTTTTGACAGAAATCATTTCCCGTATCTAATACCGTGGTAATTTAATCTGTTCCCCACTCCCTAACACGACCCTCTATGATTAAGTTTCATAAGAATTTTTTTGATTGATTGACTCATCTGACGGGCTGGGCTTTGCTAAAGCGGTGTCTGTCAGTTTCCGGAGCTGCATGTGAAGTCGTGGCAGATGGCTGTGTCGGGCTCTGTGCATGGTCTCCCTGTGTGGTCTCCCCATCTCTCTCACTCTTTCTCTTCCTTTCTGCTGCCTCTAAATGCCCTGGTAATCCACCCTCCACTGCCTGAACGGCCAAAACCGCATGTTGCTAGCTGCTGCTCCCGTATTGTGGGGGCTATTATTATAGACAGGGAGGGAAACTGGGACCTGCTTGGGTGGGCTGGTGGCAGGCATAAGATGTCAGCCTCCCTCCCACCTGGCTGGGTCTCCTCCTGTCCAGATCCAGCACACTCCGCTGCCTGGGGGTTTCCAGCATTCCATTTTCAGGCCAACTGAATCCAGTGCATTGGCTGGGGGAGATGCTGAAGTCTCCCTCCCACCATGTTCCACTCTGACTTTGAAGCTGCTTTGGTGCTCTGCAAATCTTGCTGTCAAGGCTCAGCCCCCAGGCGCCTCTCTTGGCTTTCCTTCCGCGATGACATCTTTGATCCTCCTTGCAATACTGGGGATGAAACTCAGGGCCTTGTATGTGTGAGTCTGAAATACATTCTAGCCCTCTTGTTTCTTCCTATGAAACCTAGGCTAGCCTCAAGCTCACTCTGTAACTCAGTCTACCTTGAACTTGAACCCTTCTGCCTCAGCCTTCTAAGTGCTAGGATGGCAAGCACGCGTGGCCATGCGTGGTCTTCCGTGAGCAATCAACAAAAGTTTTCCCAGAAAGGATAGATTGTTGTGGACAGAGATTATGGGAGTGTTGGGAGTTCAGAACGGTACTGACGTTCCAGCTTCTACTAAAGTGTTTACAAGAAAATATCAAGGAGCTGGAGAGATCGTTCAGCAGTGGTTGTTCTTACATAGGACCCAGGTTCAATTCCCAGCACCCACATGGTGGCTAACAATCAGCTGTAACTCCAGTTCCAGGGGATCCAATGCCGTCTTCTGACTTCTATGGGCATTGCACAACATAGGTGCACTTACATGCATGTAGGCCATTCACTCATATACATAAAATAAAACTAATAAATAATTGCTTAAAAGAAAATGTCCAAGACTGCTCTGAGGGCTGAGACTAGTCTCTTGTATACTCTTCAAACAGCAAGGGAAAGTTGGGCATGGTGGCATATGTCATTAATCCCAGCACTCAGGAGGCAGAGGCAGGTTGATCTCTGTGAGATGGAGGCCAGGCTGGTCTACATAGGGAGTTCCAGGCCAATTGAGAGTATAGGATGACCCTATCTTTAAAAAGTAAAAGGAATAAGGGGAAATACATATAAGGCTCTGCACAAATGATTTAGGAAATAGTTGATTGTAAAATTCTGTATCAGATACTTGATCCCTTTAACAGATTAAAAAAATGCATCCCAGTGTATATTGGAAAGTTTTTCATTGCTGTGACAAACACCAAGAGAAGCAACTTAAGTGGGAAGAATTTATTTCAGCTCACAGTTTCAGAGGATTCCATTCATGATTGACCAGCTCTATTATTTCTGGGCAGCGATGCGGCGGAGAATCATGGCAGAAGGGCATGACAGAGCAAAGTTGCTCACATCATAGCAGCCAGGAAGTGGAGAGAGTACCAGGAAGGGGCCAGGATGAGATATACCCCTCAAAGGCACATTTGGCTCCTCCACTGAGAAAACCTCCTCTAACCAGGCCCCAATTTCCACAGTTCCATTGCCTCTCATCAGTGGCATCAAAACAATAATCCATCTAGGAATTAACCCACTGATTGAGTCAAAGCCCCCACAAACTAACACTATCCTCAACCCCAGTGATTGGATCCATCAGTTAGGGATCAAAACTTCCATACATGAAACCTTTGGGCCACACCCCATCCCCAAACTGTAACAGTGGGATTAAGTACCAAATTCAAAGTCACCTAGCATGTTGATGGCAGAACCAACCTGGGTGATACTGCAGGAGTTATGGAGGTTGAGAGGGGCCTGGAGAGGAGGTCTTCTCAGTGGAGGAGCCAGTGAAATTCCGTCTGGTCACGAGGGACAGTCCAGAGCAAAGGCTTGGGCAAATGCAACTAAGGGATGTATGTGCCTGGAGGGAGTTGGGTCTACCAGCTGCTCTGGCTCTTCCCCCAGGACTCACACTATCAGTTCATCATAGTCACTCGAATCCTCTGCTAGGTCTTTCTTTTTTTCCTAATCTACACTTTTTTTTTGGTCTTTTTGAGACTGTGTCTATCTATAGCCCCAGCTGTCCTGGAACTCACCATGTAGACCAGGCTGGCCTTGAACTCACAGAGCTCCACCTGCCTCTGCCTCCCGAGTGCTGGGATTAAAGGTGTGCGCCACCACCCCCGGCCTAATCTACACTTTTAAACAAATTAAATTTTATGTTTTGATTGATACACAGTATATATATGAATTTATGAGATTCTGTCAGACTGGTTCTATCTTCTCACTGGAAGGCAAGGTGGGTCTCCCATACCTAAGGGGAATTAGACACTCTGCTTGGAAAGTCTTGGGGAGCAGTATTTCTACCCCTAAGCTCCATCTTCCCACCAAGCTAAAGATGCTGCAGAGGAGCCCCAGGCCTTCTTCCCCATCCTAGGCACCTGGCTTAAGTGTCAAAACCAGAGTTGATTGAACTCTGAGAGCAAGCACGGGGCTGCCTCTCAGGCACCTGCCCAGCAAGTCTGTGGTCACCTCCATGCTTTGGAGCGCGTCTGATCCAATCACAGAGCGCATGCCCTCTTTCGCAGAGTCTGAAATATTTCCGCTTTTGTGGGTTTCATCTGCCATTAAAAATATTGAAAATTCTGTTTTACATCTGTCTAGGTTTGACGATACATATAATCTTTGACCTTAAATTACTTTTTTCTTCTGACTGATGAAAATGAAAACATTTTCTGTTTAATGCTGTCTCCTGGAGAAGCTGAATGTCCCAAGAGTTAGTAAACACTGTCTCTGCACACTTTTCCCCAGTGGTTCAAAACAGTGCACCCTAACCCTGCCCAAGAGTGCAGGTATTCTGTCAACTGGGTTCCAGGAGTCCTGACGTCTGCTTGCCATTTGCCACTCACTGACCCCATACTGGAGACATGCAGAAAGCTGTTTTTCCACTCCAGCTTCTCAAGTGCTGCTTTGAAGGAAGAAACACGGTGGGTTCCCTTCTAGAGAGAAAAGGGACACTCTACATAAGGGGCTGGAAGTGGTTGCCAGCACTAAGGGTCATTCAAGTTTGAATGCCCTCCCCCCAAGTTCTGAGTCACCTCTTCTGTTAGACGATGATGAAATGCCAGGACCCCCAAGCCATCTCCTATATGTGTACACCAAGTGTCTTCCCTGGTGATTAAGAGCTGGGAGGGCTGGAAAGCGCGTCTTTTATAATCAAAGTAGTCTTCTTGGTGCATTGTGGGACACAAGCCACGCAGCTCACATTCTCCTCACTTGTTCCCTGCCAGGTCAGGGGCTTCCACTAAGGCGCTGTGCGTCTCTCTAGGTCATGACGTCATGTCGGCATTGGTGAACAGTGGGACAGTGCAGAAGCCAAGCCCTGGTCTCTCTGAATCTTTACACAGATCCCTGCTTACAGTGAGGGCCGGAAGGAAAAGCAGCTATACCCGCCCAGCTTTAAGGACCTTGACTCGTACCCCTAACAGCCTTCTAAACTTGCAGGACCGACCGAAGGGTTCCTCCTGGAAATGGAGCTGCTCATGAGGACTGAGTCTTGAACAGGCGCATCTTGGAGAGAAGATGGGGGCAGCCAGGCCAGGGTTAGGGCAAGTCAGTCTGCCGTGTGCAGCCCTGGGGACATGCATGCATCCGAGCCACCAAGCCTAGCTGCACCCCCGGTGTGCTGGCCTCCCGCATGTCTGTGTCTGCCGGCCGGGGGAGGGGCGGCTCGGCGTGAGTGGCAAGTGTACAGGAACACCACCACGTCAACTGCCAATATGTTATGAGGCCCTGGTAACAATCCGGAGTCTCCGGGGAGCTCTGCCGCAGTTCAAGTGCGCACCAGACAGAGAGAAAACAATTTCTGGTGCCAATAATGCAGCACAGATGAAAAATGTTTTAATATTTGAAGCTGCTTTATGGCAGAAGCGATGACAGTGATGGACTCAATGTCAGCTTTTTTCCCTTAAATGTCATCTTTCGTCTATGAGTTTTCCCTGCTCTGGAGGCATGCAAGCCTAATGCTGGCTCCTTGCAACCATTGATCATTGATTTTCTTCTAAATGGAAAGCTTGCCAGAAGACTAGAAATTCTGGAATTTATTAGGATTTCTTTAAGAGGCACTTTAGCTCAACACTTCTCATTACTGTCTTTACAATGTTACTTATTTTTCTTTTTATGTCATATGATTTGTAAAGGGTTAGTACTCAGAGAACAATATACGATTAAACCATTGTGCGTGCTGGAGCTGCTGGCTTAGTGAAAAGGATTCTCGGGGGGCTAAATACATATTTGACTAGTGAGCGGCAACGTGGGGCTGTTTTACCAGGGAAATCTGTATTTTGAAATTTGCTGATGGGGTGCACGCTAAATGGTGTTTCAATGAAGGTTTTGATTAAACAAGGTCACTTAGAAATTTATACCTCTTAATTCCACGCAGGCAGGGCTAAACATTTTTATATTTTGACACGGAGTAGGCAAACATCCTGGGGTGGGTACCATATATAGCAGGCTGATGGAAATGAGCCGAGTTTAGAGGTAATTCTAAACGGTTGCCATTGTATGTATTTACAGGGACACCGACTTTAAAGGAGAGTGGCTTAAGGCATGATCCTCTACTAACATTTAACATACTCCTATGGCCACAGGCTAGGCGATCAGTCTTCATTTGCCTGGAAAGAACCCATTTGCATGAGACGGTTGGCTAAATGTTTTCCTTTCCGGATATGTTTCCATTGGCACAAGACTAGTTCAAACAGGTATGTTAGCTCTTGGCTGGGCTGTCTGACATCCCGGCTTTATTACAGAGCTGCGTGCCCAGGGAATGTGAATTATAGTTAGTATCAGCCTTGGCCTCCTAAACACATCACTCAGTCTAGTTGATTATGGAATTTGCTCTGGAGCTGGGGCTTCAGATCCCTCTCCTGAGTGAGGAGCCTGTTTGCACAGTGCCAGACACCTACCATGGTTCCTACAGTCAGACAAAGAGACAGCTAAGGGAAAGGAAAGGGTCCCTCCTGCCCAGGCTGAATCCCAGTTGTGATACTGCTGCCGCACCTACACGATGGAATCATACTCTGTCCTAAAGAACCATCCCAGAGCTGCAATGGACCAGGAAACTTACTGGAAAACAGAGTCCCCATCCATCAAGCTGCAGCAAAAGCTACACATTAGCATTTGGCTGCACAGGGCCTTTGCTCACAACCCAAGAGGCTACAGCTACCACATGGCTACAACCAGGAAAGGGCTGGTCTGGTACATCCACTGTACTCTGGGAGGCTTCCTACGGATGCAGCTCGTGCAAATGAGCTGTGTGCAAATACAGCTCCATAAGACCTGGTGTGAGAGGAAAGGAAAGAAAAACACTTGCTCTTGACCTGCCAAGGATTACTATAACAGAAATTACTCCTTTGCCACATTCCCATTTACACAACCTCACCTACTCTGACACCCCAGGTCATCTCTCTTGGGTGTATGGGGGGTATTCTGGAATATTGTTTCAAGCTATTTCTCTGCCTTTCCTCAACATCCCTCTAACCCATTGCCCACCCAACCTTCCAGAGTCTGCCATCTGAAGCATAAGTACGACACACTTCTCATTTCACCCCAGGTGGTGACCTAACCACTCCACATCATTCAAGCCTCCACATGACCTCAGTCTGTTCCTCTTCCTTCCTTACTCACAATCCCTTCCAAGCATGCTGGCCTTCTGGCATACGTTCCTTCCCCAGGGCCTTTGCACAAGTGAAACAGTCTCATGGTGCTGCCTTGATTTCTGGTTCTCCTCAAGTATCACCTCTGCAGAGTTTCTCCACAACCCTAAGGTCATGAGTTCCGCTATCATCTCCTGTTATGTTCTAGATGCGGTCTCTAAGGAAGCAGACACAGAGTTTGGGGGTGCAAGGTGTTTAGAGGGATCAGCACTATAGGCATGAAGGTGGAAACACCAGGTGGTGGAAACTGAACTGCAATGCCAGCAGTTCAGGAGAAAGTACCGCCCATCAGAGTTGCCCCCAGGGGCCTGAAGTATTCAGGCTTTTACTGCTCACCTTGTTTAGCTTGAAGATCCCAGGGTAAGACTGCCCAGAAAGAGCCAGACCTCAGGCAAGGCAGCTCTCTGCAGCTGCATAGAACCTGAAGGGACCACAGCTGGATGCCATCAGTTGACCACCTTCCCTGCAGCTGGACAGGAAATCCTTCCCCACTGAAGGTGGTCCCCACTTCCACTCACCCACTTTTCCACATTTGCACTTCACAAAGCATTACGTTTACTTATTAACGCAATCTCGGTCGTCTTTTCTTCTAGGTAGCCTTATCTGCCTTGTTCCCACTGTATCCCCTGGGGCTGGAAAGAGGCTGGGATGGAACAGTTGTTCAGTAAAATCCTGTGGAATAAGGGAGTGCTTCCTCACCATATTCAGATCTCCTGGACTGTCATTTAAAGCTCAGCATCGCTGTCCACATTAAAGACAAGGGAATTAGAGGGGCGGATGGTTCAAAGGATGACAACGGAAGAGGCTAGAGCTCTCATCCGAGGCCTAGCAGCTCCAGATTCAGGTATGTTCCTGTTACTGATGTTACTGTTTGGGGGCTGCACATTTAACCCAGGGTTCTTCACCTTCTAAGCACATCCCCAGCCCTCTGCTTCCAGTACTTAACCCAGCCACTGCCCATGGACCTCCTCTCCAGGATGAGACAGGTCAACAGAAGGCTGCGTCGGGATCTGAGCACCATGGGAGAACACGGAGCATGTGCTGTGGGGAGGTCAAGTCCAGGGCAGGGCAGAGAAGACTGGAAAGATGACAGTGTCTGATGGTCATGTGTTGTGGTTTGGATATGAAGGACTCCCCACCTCAACCCAAAGGCGGATCAGACATTGATGGCTTAGCTGTCAAGTGATGAGATTTCAGGAAATAATTGGACCATGAGGGCCCAGACATAATAAATAGATTAATACCTTGGTGGGTTCAAAATATGCTGACATTGCTGGGTATGGTATTGCATGCCTTTAATCTGAGCCCTAGGGAGACAGAGGCAGAGGCAGGCAGATCTCTGTGAGAAAGAGGCCAGCCTGGGCCACATAGTGACTTCAGGTGGGCTGGGACTAAGGAGATCCTGTCCAAAAATAAAAAAAAACAAAATTAACACTCCGTTCCCCGCCCAAATATGATGCCATCATTGGGAGGTAGGACCTTGTTGGAAGATGAGGGCGGAGTTCCCTGGAAACATGTGCATTGCCTTAGATTCCCCACCCCCATGGAATTAGACAAACATCAGTTACGAGGAATCTAACTGCTATTAAGTTCTTTTTTCAAGCATTTTTCATAGGGATGAAAATGTGACTGACACACCACCGTGCCGAGGGGGGCAGTGCGTCCACTTGGAGGCCCACATTGAACTGCACCATTCTGGAGCAGGGAGACAATGTCTGAGGACCTCTGCTACCTACTCCTTCTTTCTCCAACTTTCTAGGCAAGGACTCCTTCTCCAGGTCATGATTTATTACAGCTATGATGGGTCCCATTGGCGTCCCAAGAAACAGAGAAATGGACGAATGTTCCCACACCAGATTCCGCAACCAAGCCTGGCTCACTTCTGTACGCTTCAACGAGATCCGTTTAGCACATTTATTCTTTAGGGAAATTTCACCCAGATTTTCCTCTGGGGTATCCCTCCTCTTTCACCCCAGGCTTTGAAGAGTCTTGGTGAGACTGATAAAGAGAGAAATTGTTATCTGGGCCATCCTGACCTCTCTGGATTGAAGCCCTGAGCAGCACATGCTCAGAGTTGAAATCCACCCATCTCAAACGTGACCTGTGTCAGGTCTCAACCCAGCTAGGCTCTGCTCTGGGTACATTAGATTTCTCAAACTGAATCCTTACTTATTTTCTCTTTATGTAAAAAAAATTATCTGAGCTAGTCCATCTTCTTTAAATTTTTGTTTTCTTTGATGATACCAACCATAGGCACTTTGGGATTCAGGAAACTACCAAACCATATGCCTTCCTTGAACCAGACCTGGAAAAGGGTCAAGGTGAAGGCCAGAGAAAGTAACATTCTCTGACCTCATGGGCTTTGAGATCATTCCACACAAAACTAATTACCAAGTTTGTCTAAGTATTTAATATATTCCTATCAGTTTCATGAGGTATTTATGATGACTTGTCATAAACAGAACCACAATGAAAGCATTAAGAGCAGTGAAGGAGCAAAGGAAAGAACAGGATCAAAATAATTTCTGTGACCTAACAGTTTGGATTGTGAGCTTCCCCACAGGCAGAACATCAAGAAAAATCAGATCAAGTTTACCATCTTCGGCGTAGGAGCTGGTGGTGAAATCTGACTCAGCCTTGTAGAAAGTGTGGGAAACCATGCAGGGCCACAGAGACTCAGATCCAGGGTGTAAAGACACACTCCACAGGTATTCTCAGAAACAGGGTGCAGGCTGGTTCATGAGCCACATCCAACCCAAAGATAGACTTCCTTTGGCATTCAGAATGCTTTACAAGCTGGAATTAATTTGTATTAATAAAATAAAATCTGGGTCTCCTCTGCCTTCTGTGCTCTTACTCCCTGTGGAGTTGTTCCAAGTCTGATTTCCTCGTTTATGTCACTACCTCCTATACATGCTGCCAAACTCCAAGAGAAATGACTGGAAAGGAAAAGCCAGTAGGATCCTATGAGGTAGGGGAGGCAGGGATTGAATTTGACCATGACACAGGGATTGCGTTGGGATAGAGGAGGAGACGGGAGTGCCAAGCATTAGAGAAGGAGGAGGGGAAGATGTAGAGGCTGGTATAAGCAGGTATGGGGGGCTGTCCTGTGTGATCCAGAAAAGTGTGGTTGGCCCCTGACAAGTGGCAAGGGGCCACATGTCCATCAGAAGGGCTTAGCCTGGGTCCCATCAGTTGTGGGGAGGTAATGGCTGCTGTAGCCTCTGGATCAGGTGGAAATGGGTCTCAGAGGTATCCTGAGGTCTTCTACAGGGTGAGCCGCCTGGTTGGCCTAAAAAAGTGTAATTTCCATGAAGACTACAGGAAGCCACCTCTCAACAGGCTGGCTGTACATCCTCCTTCCTCTTCTGTCTTTAGGTTTATAGACCTCCTAACCTCGTAGGATCGGGTCTGTCTGTGCTCACTGCTGAAACTCCTACCATTTTCAGACTCTAGACTCTAGGAGAACCGTCTAGAGCCCAGCAACATCCTGTTGCAGGCCATGGAGAAGCTCCCTGCCCTCTCAGGCAGACTCTGGTGTAAGAAACCACAGATCCTCTCAGGGGGAGCATCAATTCATTTGTCCTTCCCTGCCCAGCAACCACCAAACACCCGCCCTTTGTGTGAGGCCTGCAAGAGCAAAGCAGAAACTGTCTGTGCCCTTAAAAAGCCCTCAGGACCCTCAATCACAAGTATAAAATCTTCTCAAAGTCTCCCGCCAAACGTGCATCCCGTTCAAGATTGGCGTGTATGTAGCAATGTCGTTTTTAATATTCACGTATTTTCCAATTTCACCTCAAAGTGGGATTTTCTTAACATTTTTGTCACAGTCTTTTGTATACTGATAATTCATATCTGTATTAAATGCAAACATGGTATCATCATGACAACTCCTCCTATTAGTCTTCTGGTTTCTAGAATGTTGAGAGAACTCAGAAACCATTGGGGCTACAAAGACGTGCAACCTTCACAGAACTGTGGCAGCATCTCACTGAAGGCTAGAGATAGTAAAGATAATGGGACCTTATGGAATCATCTCACTGAAATAAAGACAATGTGGCATTAGACTAGACTCCCCAAGTCAGTGGGACAATGTTCCAGTCCCAATTTTCTATCACCATTTCCTTCCTGCAAAATGAGGACTCCACGATGTCGATGTCTTCTCCTGAGCCAGTCTCCTCTTGGAGTCCTGTCGAGAAGGCAGGAGCCGCATGAGAGAGAAGACAAAGCCTGGACACTCAGGGTCTTGAAGGGAGGGAAGGAAAGGTTCCTGGGCAGGATCAGTGCAGGATATTGGGTAATTGGCCTTGGACTTGTGAGAAGGTAGAGAGAAAACTGTTTGTGTATGTACAGTTATGCAGAAAGACAGATGTGGCCAGATAGGGTGGAGACTGCATTGGCATTAGAGGGGGCCACTGTCAGTACAGGGGCCTGCTAGTTTGTATTTTAGCAAATGCATCCCAGGTCCTCAGGTGTCTGTGTTTGGAAGTGTTCCTGAGCTCTCACTAACCTGCAAGACACCCAGATTCTGACTTCCAGAAAACGAGGGAAGCATCTGTGGGACGGCAGGAGCACTGCCCAGGTCTCCCAGAGCTGACAGAGGGCCAAGGCTTCACGGGGGGCCTCTCAGTCAGCCTTTCTTCCTGCCTAAGGAGCCAGTGAGAGCAGAAATGGGGGCCACACACACCTCAGCCCCGTCTGTCGGAAAACAGAAGCAACACTGTCCTTGTGAACTAGATTTTCAAGTCTTCTTAACCACCCCACTTCAAGGTGAAAGTAAGATCTGGTCACAGATGAAACCCAACAAAGACAAATGATTCTCAGGGATGTTCATGAAACCGGTTGAGGAAGGAGATGACCAAAGGAATGCATCCCACAGAGTCCCAGAGAATAGCCCTGTCCCCATGGGGTTTCCCCTCTCCCCACCTTCCAGTCTCTGTGGATGGAGATATGGGCTTCCCTGTAATTACCACCCATTCCTTATCTATTAACCCATCTTATTTGCTAACTGGATTGCTTGTGAAGGCCTCTTGTTTTAATTAGCATGTCTCAGATGAAGAGTAAACAAACATTCTAACAAACTATTATGACATAAAGTTGATTTTCAGTTACTCAACAGCTATGCCGTGGATATGGTGAATTTAGAATTAAACGCCTCTCTCAGAGGCTTTAATGATCTCAGTCAAGAATGTTTTGATTAAATTAAGGCTATTGAGAATGTGGTTTTTTTTTTTTTTCTTTTTTCTTTTGGAAAAGCAATTGTGAACAAAACATGTAGCAAGAAGCCAGGTCCTGGGCCCTCTCAGGGTTCCTAGAGGTTCTTCCTGACAGAGAGGGAGCGTTCCAGTGGAACTGAGCTGGGGTAGCTGATGCCGAAGACCCTTCCGAATACAGCGAAAAAGACTCAGAGGTCTGGGTGCGGTGGTTCACACCTACATATAACTCTAGTACTCGGTAAGCTGAGGCGGGAGGATCATGAGTTTGAAGCCAGCCTGAGCTACACAGTAGTACTCTAGCTCCAAAGGAAAAAAAACAAAAAAACAAAAATAAACAGAGAGTTTTGATGTGTGGTCAGTCTTGACTGCCAACTTGACACAACTGCAAAGAGGAACTGATTGCCTCCATCAGACTGGCCTGTGAACATGTCTAGGAGGCATTTTTCTTAACTGCTAATTGATGTAAGAGGGCCCAGGCCACTGTGGGTGGTACCATCCCTAGGCGATTGGACATGGGCTGTAAGAAAATCTGCCAAGAGAGCCAAGGGAGCAAGCCAGGGAGAAGCTTTGCTCAGTGGTTTCTACTTCAAGCTCCTGTCTTGAGCTGCCTTGACTTCCCTCGGGGATGTACTGCAACCATAAACTGAAATAAATCTTTTCCTCACCAAGTTTCTTTTGATCCTGGTGTTTATCACAGCAACAGAAAGCAAACTAGTTTGATTCATGGCTAGGGCTTCCCAGAAATAAGCTATTTGGAACACTTGGGTCAGTGGTTCAGTGAGAGCATGCTCTCAGGACAGACAGAAGTGTAGGAAGCAGGGGAGGGCCAGAGCCAGAGCCGGGGAAGGCCGTGCACTCAGCCAGCCTAGCCTCAGATGGATCCGCAAGTATTCCAGAGCTTGCATGGCACTATACGACTGTCCTGTCCATTTCTTTCCATTGTTCCAATTCCGTTTGTTGGAGAGGTTATTCTTCTGGGGCGTTGGTTACGATCCTTTATAAAAACATACGACAAAACACTGTCTATATGTGCATAACTTTATTTCTCAACTTTTGGTTAAGTTTTGCCCATCTGTCTACCTTTGTGACAATATCATGTTGTTTTAATTACTATAGCTTTATAATACTTCTTTTTAAAAATATTTTATTTATTACTTTTATTTTATGTGTGTGAGTGTGTTGCCTGCAAGTGTGTAAATGCACCCATGTCATGCAATGCCCTCGAACATCAGAAGTGTTGGAGTGCCCTGGAACTGGAGTTAGAGATGGTTGTTAGCCATGTGGGTGCTGGGAATCCAACCCAGGACCTCTGCAAGAGCCTCCAGAGCTCTTAACTACTGAGCCATCTCTCCAGGTCCCATAACTTCTTTTTAAAAAGTTTCTAATGTTTTTATTTGTGAGAATTTTATATATGAGTATTCTCTTGTCACTATTTTAACTGTCCTGCTCCCACCAACTCCTCCCGTGTCCCCCAACTCCTTCCCAATTTCTTGTCTTCTTC
The DNA here is from genome assembly GCF_000622305.1 of Nannospalax galili. Lineage (NCBI taxonomy): Eukaryota > Metazoa > Chordata > Mammalia > Rodentia > Spalacidae > Nannospalax > Nannospalax galili. The sequence goes on from NW_008329696.1 coordinate 65,582, forward strand.
TTTGATTATACATACATAATGCACTGAGTTTGCTTAGTGATCCTCGTGTTGTGTACCTGTGTTTAGGGCTGTCCATTTGGGATTAGACAACCTCTCAGGGAGCTAGACCCTGGAGAAAACTGATTCTCCCTCCTTCAACATCCATTGGTTGCCTGCAGCTCTTTATTTTGAAATGGGACCCCATGGCATTTCCCTGTTCACCTTGGCATGTCAACTGTTTTTGTCACTATACAGACCTCTGTAGACTACCGTCTGTGATGATTTCATTGGTGCGGCCCCCCATCACGTCTAGAACGCATTCACTAGCAGCAGGTGTCTTGTCTTTCTGGCTCTTACAGTCTTTCTGCCCCTTTTATAACACTTCTGAAAACCAGACAGGTTACCAACCACCTTCTTCTTTTCCAGAATTTTCTTTTTAAAGACAGAGTATCATTAAGCTGCCCAGGCTGGCCTTGAGTTTGCCCTGTAGCTCAGACTGGCCTTGAACTTTTGATCCTCTTGCCTCAGCCACCCAAGAAGCTGAAATGACAGACTTGTTCTATCAGGCTTAGTTATTGGTCTTGTATTTAGCTGTATTTGCTAAACCAGCAATGTTGCGGAGTCTGCCAGATTTTCTTTTTAAAAAGGATTTTATTTTTATTTATGTCTATGTATGGGCTTGTGTGTGTATGGACACGTGTATGCAGGTACATACATAGGCCAGAAGAGGGTGTTGGGTCTCCTGGAGCTGGAGTTACAGGCAGGAGGTTGTAAGCCACTTGGTATGGGTGTTGGGAACCAAACTCAAGTCTTCTGGAAGAGCAGCAAGTGCTCTTAACTTCTGAGCTAGCTTTCCAACCCCTCCATCAGCTTTACTATGTAAATAATTTTTCCATCTGTGAGTAAAGATGGCTCAAATTTTTCTTTTTCAGTCTGGATACCAACTAGACTCTGCATTCCATGCACACAAGGCTTTGCACAGGTTTTGTCCTGGTGTCCTGACGACAGCGGGGACATGCCACCTGGTGGGGATCATGTCTGAGGCTCACTCAGAGAAACACAGTTGCTTCTTTCCTCTCCAGTTGGTGAACTTTGGTAACGGGTACATACCTACCTGACTGACACCAAAACAAGTAACTGTGAATTACAAATTTCATAAAACGAGCACAATGATTTGGCATAATGCAAACAAACTCCTGCTTAGATAGCTGTCATTTGATCCAATTTAATTATCATCTATCAATCTATGTGTTTCAGAATATAGTATAAACAAGCCACTTGCAGAGACATGTCACCCTAGCCCAGAGATGTCCTTTAAAATCACACTGTGGCTTGAGTTCTGAGTTTTGTTTCGATTTCTCTGGTGGTCCAGGGAGCAGCCTCATGCTGTAGACCTGGATAGCATCCTCATTCTGCAGACTCAGGGAGCGTTCTCCCACAGCATCCTCATTCTATAGACCCAGGGATCATCCTCATGCTGTAGACCCAGGAGCATCATCATCTTACAGACCCAGGGAGAATCCTCATTTTGTAAAGTCGGGGAGCATCCATATTCTATGGACTCAGAGAGCATTTTTATTCCATAGGGGTCATCAAGGCATATTGTATATTTGCTATGTACACCTGTCTCTTGAGTTCACTGTGGTGTCTTGGGACCGGTCCTAGATTTCTTACTCTCAGGAAGCTCAGTGTTTTGTAGAGAGGATAAGAGAACCATTAGCAAGTCTGTATCTACGTCCATATGTGCATGTGTGTCCATATTCACATCTGTGTCTCTGCCTAATGAGAGGTAATGCGAGAACAGAGAATGAAGAAGACAGGTGAGCATTTTCCAGCCTGCTCAAGGTGTGAGGTGGTCCCTAAAGGCCACATGCTGAAGACTTGGTGCCCAGCCTCATGCTGCTGGTAGGTGGTGGAACCTTTAGGAGAGGAAGCCAAGTGAAAAGACAGGAAGTCACTAGGGGTATGATCTTTGAAGAGGTTTTGGGATTTCCTCCTTTCTTTTACTTTTACTCTTCCTCTTCTTCCTCCTCTTCTTCCTCCTCCTCCTCCTCTCCTCCTCCTCCTCCTCTTCCTCTCCTCCCTCCTCTTCTCTTTATCCCTCTGTTTCTCTTTCTTGCCCTCCATGAAATGAACATCTTTCCTCCTCTGTCTGCTTCTGTCACGGTGCTCTACCTCAGCACTGGCCCAAACCTCTGCCTTTTTCTTCCTCTTTCCAGCCCCAGGTATTTGTCACAGTCATGGAAAGCTGACTAATATGGATCTCAATTCGCACTTTTCCCTCCAGGATCATTTGTTAAAATTAGGAAGACAGAGAAGAGAAAAGATCAGGGTTAGAGCAAAGCAAGCAAGCCTAGATGTTACACATGGAAAGTCTGAGATGCTGAGACAGGCGGAGGCATCTGAGTCTAGCGGTCTGGCATTTAGAAAAGAGACTGAATGGAGTCAGGTAGAAATTTGGGTGTGCCCAACACAGAAGTCACGGATGGTGCGAGGAGACGTGAGGCATGCACACAGGAGGAGGAAAGAAGACAGTGTCCTACAGTGCTGCAGCATGAAGAGACCGGGAATCAGAAAAAGGCAGGGCTGTTTGATGGGACAGGAGGGAATTTGGGTGAGATCTGCCTTCTGAGCTAGAGGAAGAAAGAGCCTTAGGAAGGAGGGCATCATCAAATCTCCCAAGAGTGGGTGAGGGATCACAGAAGTTGCACCTGAGGGGTGATCATGACATTTGACAATATGGACGTCATGGAGAGAAGATGGAAGGGAAAGTCAGCAACATGGAGGTCATGGAGAGAAGGTAGAAGAGAGTCAGTTGTTGCCTAACAGGTGGCTAAGTCTTGAAGCGTCTGAATGCTGAGGAACACAGTGCAAATAATTACACAATTTCTTGCTTGTGTCCTACCCTAGAAATTGAGTCAGGTCAGATTGGAGCCCAGTGGTCTTCACGCTTTCTTTCCCGTGAGAGTTATTCTATGTCAATGGGGTTAGTTCAACCACCCACATCTTTTACAAGAAAAGAAGCAATAAAAGTCATTCAAATTCTGTTCTTACACAAGGAGTGAGGGATGATAAGAAAAGCTAATATTTCAGTGTACTTAAGCGTTCACGTGCTGGATCCTCACAACTCCCAGGAGGTTGGCTCTTACTGCTCCATCTCACAGCCAAGGGTGCTAAAGCACAAAGAATTCACGTGGTTGTCATGGAATGGGGCTCTAAGCCTCTGCTTTCCAGTCAGAGTCTAAGTCTGCTGAGAATGAACTGGGGACATAGCTCACATTCCCTGATGCCTGCTCAAGGCTGCTCTCAGAAGACCTGGACAGATCTCACAGAAAAAAACATGATGACAACTTCAACATTTTCAGGGATTACTTTTGCTTTTTGTTTAGCAGGGTTACTGACCTGGACTAATTTTACATTTCGTTTTTGTTTACACTGAGTAAAGCCTTGATGCAGGGATAGTGTATGCTTGGCTCAGACCTGAGTCCCGAGTCCTGGAAATAAATGGAAAAATGCACCCACAGTTTGAGGTATTTGCCATCTAAAATTTGGAAAACTATGTAAATTATTTTAAAAGAAATGCTTTTCATGGTAGGTGATTCAGGGACTCTAAGCTAGATATTAAAATGTGGTGGTCGTACTGCTAATGACTTTCAATGAGGGTCTGCAGTCTTCCTCTAAAGGACTAAACAGTAAACTAATCCTTCCCTCTTTCTTTCCCCTTCCTTCCTTCCTTCCTTCCTTCCTTCCTTCCTTCCTTCCTTCCTGCCTGCCTTTCAGTCTTCTTTTAAGATTTACTTTTTTCATTATGTGTATGTGTTCACTTGTGTGTGGGTATGTGCACATAAATGTAGTGCCTGCAGAGGCCAGAATAGGGTATAAGATCCTCTGGAGCTTGAGTTACAGGCAGTTTCGAGCTGCCTGATACAGGTGGTAAGGTTGGAACGCCAGTGGTCTTAACCACTGAGTCATCTCTCCAGCTCACTCTCTTTTCTTTTCTCTCTTTTCTCTCTCTCGTTCTTTCCTTCCTCTTCCCTCCCTCCCTCCCTCCCTCCCTTCTTTCTTTCTTTCTTTCTTTCTTTCTTTCTTTCTTTCTTTCTTTCTTTCTTTCTTTCTTTCTTTTTCTTTCTTCCATTCAAGTAACAGTTTCACATAGCCTGAGCTGGCCTTGAGCTTGCTATGCAACTGAAGATAGCTTTGTGCTCCTGTCCTCCTGTCTCTGTCGCCTGAATGCTGGGCTTACAGGCATGTTCCACCACATCCCACTTAAATAGTAAATATTTTAGACTTTGTAGACTGTTGCTCTCACTTAACTTGACAGTGACCATGTGAAAGGAACCATAGGCAATACATAAACAAATGAATATGGCTGTATTCCCATAAAACTTTATTTCTGGACACTGGACTGTTAATTTAATGTTTTACATGCTACAAAATATTAATCTTTTTTCCTCCAAACATTTAAGAATGTAAAACTTATTCTTTGCTTACGAGTCATATCAAAGCAGGTGGTGGGACAGATTTTTGCCTGTGGGCTCTATTTCACTGACCCTGCTTTATAGCCTAAAAATGATGGAGGAAGGGACTTAGGAAAGCAGAGGTGTGCTGGTGGAGCCCATGATCCACATGAACCAAGGAAATAGAGTAGTGACTGGACACACTTGTCCCAGACAGGAGGGCTCTAGATGGTGACTTTGGATTGTGAGTTTTGTTACAGATTTCAAGGGTGCAGATTATGGTCTGTTTGTTACTGGAAGGAACCCAAGATTCTCTCATCACCAACATTCAGAAATCCTGTAACAATTGGGCCCCTTCCCTTAGCTCACATGTGTGGTGGGAGTTTGGGTGTCTGCATGGCTTTGGATATGAATGCTAAAGCAGAATGATCCACAACCATCTCCAGCCCTATCCTGCCCTTAATTCCCATCTTCTCTGCACTGGGATTGAGCCTGACACTGAGCTTGCAGTGTCCTCGTAGACACCATGGTAGAGAGTGTATTGCTACCAGATACAGGCATGGCTGATGTGACAACATTGAGAGTTTCACAAGTGCATTTTCACTGTCGATGGAATAGGCTCCTGAGACAGAAGATTGGTGCAGGGAGCTCACCCAACTCCATCCTTTTCCTGTGGGAGGATACTATAAGAAATCCCTCCCTAGACACTGGTCCCTGGGTTAGTGACTCTTCTCATCATTTCAATAGGATATCAAACATAAACAACTTATCAGAGAAAAAGACATTTTCTTCACAGAACAGAGCATGGCACAACAGAGCAGTTCACCTCCTGGAAGCCAGGGAACAGGGAGAAAGGAATTCTGGAGATCCACAAGCTTTCTCTGTTTCTCTTTTATTTGGTACCCCTCTCCTGGCCCATGAAATACTGCCAGCAATGTTCAGGATGGATCTTCCTATAAGGGAATTCTCCCAAGAAACACCCTTACAGACACACCCAGAGTAGACCACACCAACCTCCTAAGTGATTCTAAATCCAGTCAGGTGAACAATATAGATCAACCCTAATACCCCTGATCTTATACTTGTCATATTCTAAAACTATGAGAAATACATTTTTTGTTCTTTATAAATTACCCAGCCTCAGGTGCTCTGTTGCAGCCAAACATATGGACCAGGACAACAGCTGCTCATTCTCAATGGCACCACCAAGGTCTTAGACCATAGTCTCATTGGCCTGGCCAGCTGAGAGGCACATTCCTGAGCCAATCACTGTGTTTAAAGGGTAGAGTCTGTATTTGTTTCCAACTCTGCAGTAGAGAGAGAAGGAAATTAAATTGCTTCTAAACACAGAATAAGAACAGAGAGGTTAGATCCCAAGTGGAACTGATGTATTCCCTTTAAAATAGTTTGGAATGCATGCTAGGAGGGTATAAGGAAAGTAAGAACCAGCCCTCGCAAATACTTTGAGTGAGAACAGGATGCACAGGCAACATATCCTGAAATGGGATATGCCCCATGGCTTATCAAGCAGGCTGAAGGATGCTGCTCGTTAGGACATCATCCGGCTGCTCTCAGACACAGATCGGACTACAAAACTGTGGTGGTCCTTGTATTTCTGTTTTTTCTTTTTTAAAAAACATAAATTTAGTTATTTGTATTTCACATGTATAAGTGTTTTGCCTGCATGTGCACCCACGTCATGAAATGATGCAGAGGTCAGAAGAAGGCATGTGGTTCCCTGGAACTGGAGTTTCAGATCGTTCTTTGCCATCATAAGGGTGCTGAGAACTGAACCTGGGTCCCCTGAAAGAGTAGCCAGTGCTCTTAACCGCTGAAGCCCTCTTGGTCTTTCATGTAGCCCAGGCTAGCTTTGAACTCATTGTATAATGGAAGAGGCTGGCCTTGAACTCTTGATTCTACTGCCTCTGTATCTCAGGTGTTGCGATTATAGATATGTACCATCACGTCCAATTGTGTGTGTGTGTGTGTGTGTGTGTGTGTGTGTGTGTGTGTGTGGTTATAGGAAAAATTTTTTGAATATTTATATGTTCATCATATATTTTCCTTATTTTTATTCTTTGACCGTTTTATATACGCCTCTAAGAATTTTAGCCATTTTTACCCTCTGTTGCCCTCTCTCATTCCCCATCCCTTCCTCGCAACAGTGACAGAGGCTGGGGGAAGAGGAATGATTTCCTTCAGTTACCCCATAGCCCCTGGTAAGTAGTCCATGCTCCTATAACTAGCCTCCCCCCATGTCCATGCAAGCAACCCTAATTAAACTCATGCCCTACACAAAGAGGACGTGAAAGTGGGAGTGTTCTTCTTCTTAAGAAGAACATTGTTTTGTTTTGTTTTGTTAATTTGATGTTCCAGTGTAACATCAAGAGAAACCTGGGGAGGACTATCAGTTGACCAGTGACTCCTGCTATGTAGTAGAGACAGGAATAACAACACAAACTCTAACTGATGTGTTGCCACTTTGGAATAGAAAGAACATCCTCATCGCCCCACAGTAGCCACTGTGCACTTGTGATATAAAAGATGGTTCAGAACAGAGAGGCACAAGTGGGTTTTGGGACTGGTCATGTTAACGGGAAGGAGGCTCCGGGATGGGCATTATTCTATAGAATGTTCAGGATACAGTGTTCTCGGGATCAACCCCGTAGAAAAGGGATTGAGGCAGGTTGAGCTGAGGGAACAGAGGGGCTGAAGTCCATTCTCAGCAAGGGCCTTGCCAACTCTGAAGAGGCTCTGTAGCTGGAGTAGACTTCTGCATCATCCTGAGGTGGGCCTCTAGGTGCCTGCCAAGGCAACTTCCCATGGTGTCTACTTCATGGAGCAAGGCCTGCGGTCTGGGCTAGACACTCCTTACAGCTGAGGTGATTCTTCTTCCCCAGGAGGGATAACAATGGAGGACTGTCAGCTGAAACTCTCCCAGAAGCTGTGGGAAGAGTCCTTCCCCCTTAAAGGTGCTCTGCCATGTGACTTATGTAATTGCAACTGAAACTCAATGAACTGGTCTGTAGACATGAAGACACAGACACACGTACACACACACGCACACGCACACACGTTCCCTGCCCTCATGCCCCACGCAATGCTTTTGTGTTTTCCTTTAACTTTCTCCTCTCTGCCCCATTTTGATTCTTTAAGGTGTATGCTAGCTGCTTTTCTGCTGCTGTGGTAAAGCATCATGACCAAGCGACTTATAGAAGGAAGAGTTTATTTGCGCTTATGGTTTTAGAGGGTAATAGTCCATAATAGCAAGGGAGACATGGTGACAGGAGGTGGCCTGAGCAGAAAGCTTAGGGATCATATCTGTAAGCAGGCACAGGAAGCGGAGAAGAACTAGAAATCTTGCAGGGCTTAAGAACTCTCAAACCCACCCCCCTGTGATGTGCTTTCTTCGGCAAGGCCATACTGCTGAAACCTCCCAAAATTGTGCCACAAAATGAGGACAAAATGTCCAACTACTTGGAGTCTATGGGGGATATTCTCATTCAAACCACCACAATGTCCTAGGGACTGAGTTCAAAGTCTTAGACTTCACAGGCAAGCACTCTACCTCTCAATTCTACTCCCAGCCCTTTGTTGTTCTTTTCTTTGAGACAAGTCTCACTAAGTTACCTAGACTGACCTTGAACTTACCCTGCAGTCCAACCAGACCTTCAACTTGTGATCTTCCTGCCTCAGGTTCCTGAGTAGCTCAGACCCAGGAACACGGGCCTGACTTGTGTACTTCTTTCCACTTAGAGCAGGTGTTTTTAGATGTTCATCAACTCTGTGTTATCTATATCCCACTTGTTCTTTGAGAACCCACTTCGGAACTTATGTTTCTATTTACCTTGTTCTGTGGTTGACATGGACCTGACCAAAAGCCAATCTAGGGTGACCCTATGACCCAATCCTGAAAAAAGTTGGGCCAAGGAATGTCATTCCCTGGGTCATTGAAGAAGAAGCTTTCCATTGTTGTGGTGGAGGCCAGCCATGGCCACTCTACCATCCCATGGGAGCTGTCCATCCAAGAATTAAACAGAGCCATGAGATGGAGAAACATGACCTTTCTTCCTTTTCATAATTGTTATTGGAATATTTCTTATTGTGGTGTCATTTGTGTACTGAGAAGTACAAAAATCTTAGTTGCATAACTCAGTGCAGTGATGCACCGTTCTCCATTTGTGGTCCACCACTCAGACCAGGAGAGACAAGGCTTCGGCACTCCAGAAGGTTTTCTGTGTCTCCTGCTCAGAACATGCTCCAAAGATGGCTGTTGTTGAACTTCAGATAAATAAGGGTTTCCCTTACCTATTGCTCTAAGGTCCTCACCTTCCCCTGTAACCCATGATTCATCCACATTCAGAGTTCTCTTAGTAATACTTTCTTTTGTATTGTTATGTAGTATTCTCTGTATCCTACCTTACCAACCTATTCTATGAATGGACATTCGGATTGACTTTAATCTTTGGCTATTCTAATAAATAAAGTATGTATCTTTCGGTGGACACAAGTATTTATTTCTATTGTGCTCAGACATATAAGTGGCAGTCCTTTGGGCAGGATATGTATTTGGTTGGTGTCACTAGATAATGGCCGGTTACTTTCCAAAATGGTTATGACAGTTTATCTCCCAGTGGAAATGAATGTCGATTCGGTCTTCCAGATAACATCACATGAGTTCCTAGATAAGTTGTGTTTGAAAGTAAAGGACCCCTAGGTTTTTCAGTTGGGTATGGAGGGCAAGCCAGTTTCCCCCTTCATCCAGGTGGCTTTGGGTTCCATAACTTTATTTTTAAATATTTTATTTATTATTTTTTATTTTTACATGTATGAGTGTATTGCCTGCATGTATGTGAGTGCACCCGTGTTGTGCAATGCTGCGGAGGTCAGAAGAGGGCTTCGGATTCCCCTGGAACTGCAAGAGCAGTCAGTGCACTTAACCGCTGAGCCATCTCTCCAGCCCTGGGTTCCATAACTTTAAATGGTAGTTGTCTGCATGAACAGAGACTAATAAGACCCTCCAGAGACTGGGTCAGTTCCATGTTTGGGAACCCTGGTACAGATAGGGGTTGGTTGTCTTAGCGTATTTGGAATGCTATAACAAAGTGCCATAGACTCATTTCTCACAATTCTGGGGACTCAAAGACCAAGGTCAGGGTGCCTGCCTGGTCTGGCTCTTGTGAGAGATCTCTTTCTGGATGTAGAACACTGACTCTCTCATGTAGCCTTATATGATGAAAAGGCAGCAGAGTACACCTGGGATCCCTTTTGTAAGAGCACTGATGCCCCCAAGGAAGGCTCTACCCTTCTGACATAACACCTCCCCAAGGCTTCACTTCTTACTGCCATTATCTCTGGTGTTAGGATTTCACATATGAATTGTAAGGAAACACTAATATTTCCCATAACATTGACTTTCTGGCATATCTCTTCAGAAATAAAAGTGGGAGATAGAGAAAATTAGGGGAGAGGTCACTCAAGTCTTGAGAATCTGATGGACCAGAAGTATTTCTTAGTTTGGGATGTTTTTGGATTTTGGAGTATTTGTATATACATAAAAAGATATCTTGGGGAAGAGGCCCAAGTCTAAACACAAAATCCATTTATGTTGTTCTTTTACACAGACTAAAATAAAGTTAATAAAAATTTAAAAATAATTTTGTGTAAGAAACAGAGATTCATAGTGTGGAATTTTCCATTTGTGATATTACGGTGGCATTCAAAAGCTTCAGGTTTGGTGGGGCTGGAGAGATGGCTCAGAGGTTAAGAGCGCTGGCTGCTCTTGCAGAGGACTTGGGTTTGATTCCCAGCTCCCACATGGTGGCTAACAACCTCCTGTAACTCCAGTTCCAGGTGATCTGACGCTCTCTTCTGACCTCCGTTGGGTATTGCACAACATGGGTGTACCTATCTACATGTAGGCATTATGCTCATACACATAAAATTAAAAAAAAAGAAAATATTTTTTAAAGCTCCAGGTTTTGGCACATTTTATGTATATTTTTATTGAGTTTTTGCACATTATATACAATAAATCTTATTTAGACCCCCTCCCCATCCACACCTCCCCATAGCCCCCCACCAAACTTCATGCATTTCTGATTTCCAGCTCAGGGGTGCTCAGTCTGTATCAGATGTGTAGCTGCTGTGCATACTTGTCTCAGACTGGATTGAACATATCAGAAGGTTTGCACAAGCAAGGGGAAGATTCTCACCAACATCCCTGTGGGGCTCACTTGCCTTACCTGTGAGTTAAATGTCCTATGTGGCCAGATGTAGCCACATCAGGAAGGAAGAACAAATTGGCTTTCTCTGACGGCCTCCCTGCTCTGTGAGGGTCCAGTTGCAAGCCCAGTTAGCATAAGGAATGAAGGTCAGGCCAGAGGCTGGCCAAGAAGGCTGGTTCATCCACATGAAGCTATGTGCACAGCCTGATGGAATTTGTGTGAACTGAGAAGAGACGAGAAACATCATGGCAGGAGCCCAAAGGAGATGTCTCTATCCCAAAGTCCTAGAACCCAGAGTCAGGAGAAACATCTGATAGTTTCTTTGATGGACCCAGGCCTGGGCCTCGAGGACTGGAGCTCTTCATCCTCTCCTTTCAATGGGCACATAGTTGCTGTGAACAAAGCATCCCCTCATCCATCCTTTCTCTGTGTCCTCAAGGCAACTGGGAATAGAGCCAAGGAGGATTCATGATTCCCATTCCACAGATGCAGAAACTGAGGCTCAAATGGAAGTGAGGTCTTCAGACTCCAAATCCAGAGTGTCACATTCTCCCAGATGTGGCTGTGTAAGTCCAAGGCCCTGGTCTTGCAAGGACATTCTGTGATGAATGTTTTGAACCTTGCCACAGTTTGAATCCAGAATATTCCCCCAGTGGCCAGGGTGTTGAGGCTTGGTCCTCATCTTGGCACTATTAGGAAATGATGGAAGGCCTTTAGGTCACTGGGATGTGTCCTTGAAGGGGCTAGTGTGACCCTCTCTCACTCCCCAGTAATGGCATGAGTCTTCCTCTGTCAGGGGTCCTCACAATGACTTACAAGACCCAGAAACTGTGAGGCAAAGCAACCCTTCTCTCTCTGCAAGTTGTTACAGTGACAGAAGACAGACTGGCACAGACAGGTAGGGAGCAGAAAGCCCTGGTGAACACAAGGTCTTTAGTAGTGTGTTTTACTGGGAGCGCTTTTTGGTAGGTGTCAAAACAGGAAGCAACCCCAGGTAGGCCAGTACACTGGGCTACCAGACCACAAGGTATTAGAGACAAAAATAAAAATGAGGTCTCAGAACAGAAGGCTTAGAATTCCCCAAGTCAGCTTCAAAATAGACAAGATAGGATGTCCCTCCAACAGTCAGGCCAAGCCTAGTGCCAAGCAGTGAAGAAGCCAGTATAAGAAGCTAGTTGACCCACAGCTGGACCTGAGGGTCAGCACTGCCTGCAAAGCTGGCTGCTGGCTGAGGAGAACCGTGACTGAGACTGGGACATTGGGAATCCCTTGGGGCAAAAGAGACCTCATGCCCCAGCATTCCAGGACTCTCTGAAGGCCTGGTGGAAGCAAGCAGGAGAAATGACAGTGTTGGTAAGGAATGGAATTGCTGCGGCTGTGCGATGCTATAAATATTTGGTTTGAACAGCAGAGACATTCAAGATAAAAGTTAAATAGAAATAAAAGCAGTCAGATGTTTATTACATGTTGCCATAAAATTCAAGAGCGGCCTAAAAAGGCAGATCGGGATTTGTTTAACAAATAAAAGAGGAGAACAGAGACGATAGAGGTTGGCTGGCAGAGCAGGGACCAGATCCCATTTGCAGGTGATAGAAACCCTGTGGGAGCAGTTTGCCCCAGACATGGGTATCCTTAGAGAACCCAGGGGATGGCTCCAGGCCTCCAGGCTTTTGGAGGATCTGCAAGTCTCCTGGTTTTCTGCTCTCCTTGCCCGTTGGAGGAGGCAGGGTAGGAGGGTCCCCGGGGGCTGGCTTTGCAGACTTAGTGGTCCCTGGGAGCCCAGAGGCTGTTGCAGCAGCACTGTATGCCCACAAACTGACAGAGGTGAGATAACGCTGATGCTGCAAGACCAATGGCACCCTTAAAACTTTAATTTGTGTGTGTGTGTGTGTGTGTGGTTGTGTGTGCACATGTGTGAATGTACACACAGAGGCCAGAGACCCATCTAGAGTACAGCTCTCAGACACTGTCCACCATTTCTTTGAGGCTGGATCTCTGATTAGCCTGGAATTCATGAAGCAGACTAGACTGACCCACTGACAGGCCCTGGGAACCCACCTGTCTTTACCTCTGCAGCCCCAGGATTACCTGCTACCTGCTACTGTGCCTGGCTCTGTCTCTCACAGGTTCAGATCCACATGCTGGCAAGGGAAGCACTTCACTGATTGATCTTCGTTTTAGTTTTTGAGGATCCTTTGGATTGATCCCAAGGCCTCACTCATGTTAAGGAAGCACTTTACCATCAAATCTCCATCTCGCTCTTCACTTTATGTTTGGAGTCAGGGTTTCACTAGGTTACCTTAGGCTTGTTTTAAACTTACGCTGTAGCTCAGGCGGGCATAGAACTTGTGATGTCTCTGCTTTAACCTTCTGCATAGCAGGATTACAGGCTCATGCCACCCAACTATGACAACACATTATTTTAACTCCCTTCCCCAACCCCAAGTTGGCATGGGGGGAGCAAACTTTTCCTATGAAGGACCGTTTTGTGATCTATTCTGTCCGAGTCACAAGCTCTCTGTTATTCTACCATGAAGGAAGCCATAGATCTTCCACAGGAAGAAAAATAATGCATGCTTCCTATCAGATATGTAAACAAGACTACTATGTATACACGTGCATATATATGACAGGAAAGTAGGAAGTGGGCTATTTGGGTAAAGGAAAGAAGACTAGTGTGAGAGATCACAGGTAGAACAGGGTAGTTAGGCATGAATGTAGTATGTGACACTTGTCAATGTAAATATCATTATGAAACCCATTGCTTTGGACAATAAATATAATCAGAGAAGAGAGGAAGAGTGGGGGAAATCAAAGGAGGGGAAGAGAAAGAAGGGAAGGAGGAGGTGGAGACGAGGAGAGGAGGAGGACTGGAAGAAAGAGAAGGCAAGGCGGAAGTAACACAAAGCAATGAGCAGGCACTATAAGGACGGATACAGACTGGAGGGCTACAGGCACGAACCAAACCTGTAGCCACCAGGAGCTGGAAGACCCAAGAAGGATGCTCCCCCGGCCCCCAGCCTTCAGAGGAAACCTAAATTTGGCAAAAGCCGCGGCGAAGGAGGATAAAGCGTCTTGAAGAAAGGGACAGAGGCTTCAAGAACCCTCTCAACAGAGCCCTTGCCCATCCGAAAAATCAGAAGAAGCCTTGAGGATCTTTGTTCAAGGGGACTGCTTTCCGCGGCTCTCTGAAGGGCAGGGATGGAGGAGTTAGTGCAACCCAGTTGTTTCTGGACTTCACGGGTTTCCCAGTTCCAGAGGGGAGACTTTAGACCCTCACACATTGAATTCAGGGGTTCCTGGTTGTGGCTCTAAACCCAAGGAAACCTGGAAAGCTCCTGTGGATGGGTTCTGTTGGCTCAGCAAAAATATTCACCATGACGTTTAAGAGACATTAAATGCTGAACTTAGTACCTAAGAGTCCCTGACTGGGGTAAAGTAATTGAACTCAGGGCCACTGTGCATTCCAACCACGATGAGTGGAGCTACCGCAGGGAAGCAGCAGGAATGAGAAACAGCGGAAGCTTGCTCAAAATGTGTTACAGGCATGCATGACGTCATCCCAGTGAAACCCCTCACTCGGTGTAATTAATATGCACTTGTAAAATCTCAGCAGAACATGCACCTCGGTCTCCATGGGCAAGCTCTTCAATGTCGCCTCCTGTCCCACTCGGAGCTAGTTCATTGTCTGTCATGGTGAATGCAGACTTTGCCACCACCCTGCTGGGCACCTCTTTGCTCAGTCAGACTAGTGGCTACCTGGGGGCAGAACTTGAGACACAATTATTATTTCTGTCCTCTCAGAAAAGAACAGTCAAAGGTCGAACACGTTAAAGCTGGGTTAAAATCTTCGTCATTCATCAACACATGTTTATGAAACATCTTCATCCTGACTCTGCTCTGGGTACTAAGTGTCAGACACTGACGTGAAAGGCTACATCCCTGCTCTCAAGGAGCTTAAATGTAAATGAGCAAATAAATCAATAAATAAATATGCATACACATATACATATATAAGATGTATTCGATAATATATATATACATATATATGCATTTAAAACTCTTGCTGTATATGCAATGAAACCTAAGCAGTCATTAATGTGATACATGATAGACTTCCATGTAAATATCAGTATGAAATACATTACTTTGGACAATAAATATAATCAAAGAAAAGGAAGGAAGAGGAGGAAGAGAAAGAAGAGGAAGGAGAGGAGGAAAAATAGATAGGGAAGAAAAAGGAGGAGGAGGAAGAAGAGGGGTTTGGCTTGGCCGCTTGTCAGCAGAAATGATGTTTTTGAGGGCCAATGAATGGATAAGGAGCTTTCCAGGCAGAAGGAGGAGCAGTACAAAGCCTGACAGAGGGAGATTCTGGGTCACTTCAGGTCCAGCAAGCATCCACCAACTGCATCCAGTGACTGGGACCTGGGGGAGGAGAGGGAGAAGCCTGTTGAAAGTTCTGGATCTCAAGGAGCCAAGGGGAATGTGTATGATCTTGACTTAGGACGCCTGGACTTACGAGATGTTCTTTACTAATGGTGCTGACGCTATAGGAGTCCGGTGGGAACTAAGCACATTTCAAAATTTGAATTTGAATTCCGTTTTGTGGCACAATACTCTCTGGCAATATTGGGCAGTGGTAGTGAGTCACAGGACCAGTTGTCCCTCAGTTGTACAGGGAAACAACTTATACTCAACCTACACTGGACTGTGTTACCAGGCTCTGCTGTGACAAAATACCTGAGCCAACCAACTTAAAGAAGGAAAGGTGAGTTTTGGCTCCTAGTTTTAGAGGCTTTGGGTCCAGGGTTATTTAGCTCCATCTGTCTAAACCTGTGGTGAGGCATATCATCACCAGTGGATGTATGTCCCGGAACAAAGCCGCTCACCTTATGGGAATCAGAAAGTGGGAAATGGTGACAGGCACAAGAAACACCCCTCTGGGACTCCCACCGAGTGACCTGTGTGCTCCAACAAGGTCCCACCCCCACTTCCTGGTTTCTACCACCTCCCAATAACTCTGTCTAATTATGCTGTCTATGGATTAGACCACTGTAGAAGTTAGTGTCCTCATGATCCAGTTACATCTCAATAATGCCACAGAGCTTCAACATATGAGCCTTTTGGTGGGGTACACATAATTGCCAAACCATTGCAATAAGATACTGAATGTTTTGTGATAAAGTTAGCTTTGTGCTGCATGACTGTCAACAGTAGGTAAGTGTTCTTGTCATGTGTAAGGCTAGATTATGACGTTCAGGTGGTTAGATGCATTAAATGTATTTCAACCTACGATATTTCAAATACGCAATGGATGTATTGGAATATAACCACATCACAAGTCAGAGGGCACAGTCTACTGAACGCTGGTGCTGAGATGGGGAGTATGGCAAGATTCCATTTGTATTTTGGAAACACCATTCTAGCTGCCAGGAGGGACAGTGGAGACCACTGGGAGATGTGCAGGTGATTAAGGACCCTTCAGAAGGTTCTAGAAGACCAATGTTGGAAGCCCGACCAAGTTGGTGAACTTGGTGGGGAGATGAGAGGGTGGACTTAGGTATGTGCCTGTGCCTGATCTTCATAAACAGCTTATGAGCCAATCAGTTGGGGTGCTGCCCCCCTTCTTCCCTTCCACATCTACTACTGGTTGTATATGAGTTTCTCCCTTCCTTAAAAGGAAGGCCAGGCTCCAAGGCCACTTATTGCAGAATTTTCCTTCTGACCTGGCATGGTTCTTCTGGACTTCATCCCTACTATGGGGCAATCAATACCCTGGATGCAACGATGATGTCCCAGGCTGAAAGAACTTTCTCACTGTTTTCCAGCAGTGGTCACAAACAGGGTGTTTGTGGAGTTCTGTATATAAATGCAACTTGAACATCAAGTAACTTTTGGCAAATAGTCATTAAGCAACGTGCTAAGCACTGTGAAGCAAGGATGAAGAGAACAGACTACGAGACCCACGTTCAATTCCTGCATTTTAAAAAAAGGTTTATTGGGGCTGGAGAGATGGCTCAGTGGTGAAGAGCACTGGCTGCTCTTGTAGAGGACGTGGGTTCAAATCCCAGCATCCACATGGTGGCTAACAATTGTCCATAACTCCAGGGGATCCTCCACTGTTCCAGGGGATCTGATGCCCTCTTCTAACTTCCAAAGACACTGCACAGCACAGGTGCACTTATATACACGCAGGTGGTATACTCACACACATTAAAAAATAATAAATAAAATGTTAAAAAATAAAATAAAAGACATTTTTAATTGTGTGTGTGTGTGTCTGTGTGTCTGTGTCTGTGTATGTGAGTATAGGTGATTGCAGAGGCCAGAAGATGATGGCAGAGCTCCTAGAATTAGAGTTCCAGGTAGTTGTGAGCCACCCAACATTGGTGCTGGGAACTGAACTCGTGTCTTCTGCAAGAACAATATACACTCTTAAGCCCCAGCTCCCATCAATCACTGTTTTAGAAGCAAACTCCTATTACACACTTGGGCAAAGTATTTGAACTTCTTGTGCCTGTTGTCTTCCTCTACCAAACAGGGCCAGTGGTGAGGAGAGAGTGCACAGGGGTGTTCCCTCAGGAAGTTCCCTCAGGAATGGAGGGAGCCTGGGAGTTTTCAGCAGGCAAACACCAAGGTGACTGAGAGGACCGAACACCATTGCCATGTGGGCATACTTCCCTGCTGTGTTGGATGCTTTTTTCTGAACACAGTGGCATTGAGAGATGTGATCCTTGTGTGGAGAAGGGACATGACTGGTCACAGAGGTGCTCTCAGGGATGGACTGACCCTTTCATGGATTGATTGACTATTGAGTTATTGCAGGAGGGGCTTGCTATAAGTGAGCTCTTTCTGATGAGCTGCCGAGTGATTTGTAACAAGAAGACCCAATCTAGATGCCAAATACATGCTGACCCATGACCCACCATCTACTTGGATGTTTCAGCCTCTAGAACTATAGAAATAACTTTCTTTGAAAAAATTAATTTCCAGAGTGGAGAGATGGCTCAGTGGTTAACCCCTACTGCTCTTACAGAGGCTCTGAGCTGGAATCCAAGCACTCACACTGAGCTGCTCATAACTAACTCTAATTCACATTCACATAGGAATACACACACACACACACACACACACACACACACACACACACACACATAAAAAAATAAAATCAATCTTAAAAATACTTCCCTGAGAAGCAGATGTGGTGGTTCACACTTGTAATAACAGCCCTCAGGAGGTTGAAGCAGGAGATTCCAAAGTTTGAATCCAGCCTGGGCTACTATATAGTAAGTTCCAGGCTAGCCTGGCTTACTTAGTGATACCCTGCTGCAGAAAGACAGCATAAAATACAACACCCCCCCCCAAAAAACCAACTACCAATCTTCAGATATTTTGTGATGGCAACAGAAAATGGATCCATACAATAAACAATGCGTGCTTCAAGCAATATCCAAATTCAAGCCCCAAGGGGAGAGAGACTTGCATGCGATGTGGTATGGTGAGGAGGGGAGGGGAGAAAAAGAAGGAAAGGGAACAGGACTGGAAGAGACTAGCAGAAGCTGTAACCCCCAGACTTCAAACCAGGGCCTACCACTGGCAGGCAGAGTCCAATTGATTGACAAGTGACTGGGCCAAAGTCTTAACTTCCTACCTCCCCCACAGAAGTCCCTTTGGAGCCCTGTGTTCTCAAAATACCACAGTGTCGAGTCGCCCAGGAATCACAAAGCTGTCATCAGGAATTGTCTGTGGGTCAGGAGAGTGAAGAGAAGTCCCAGCCTCTCAGATGATTGACAGGAGACACTGTCAGAGCTACAGGCTGGTATCCAGGGACTGGGAGAGGACAGGCTAGGTGGGGGAGGCTGGAGGAAGTAGATGGGTAGGGAGATGGAAAGATGCAGACAGACTTGGCTGGGGCAGTGGGCTGGGGACACGCAGGGAAAGGGACAGGCTGGAGAGGATGTTATTCATAGGAGCAGCGTCATGCATAACCAGAAGTCTGATCCCTGTACTGTCCCATGGCTGAGGATGACTCTCCTTCCACAGAAACATTGAAAGCATGCTCTGGGCAGGGTTTAATCTCTCTACTGTGCCAGAGCTCAGATAGAGCAAAGAGACTTACATCTGGTAATTAAGCATGTCATGGGCCCCAGTGTGTCCATGGCAGGTGAATCTTAGGGTTCTGGGAACCCCCAGTAGGGAGAATTTCAACTTTAATTAAAAGCTGCTTTTTGCCATGTAGAAAATAGATATGACACAAAGGTTGATCCTTAAAGAGAAGCTGCCATCTTTCCCTCCAGACAGATTAATTCATCCAGATAAGGTATGCTTCAAATGGCTAACAGACTGCTCATGTATCAGTCTTGGTGGGAAGCTTGCGGTGGTTTGGATGAGAATGTCTCCCATTTGAACACTTGGCCCCAGTTGTTTGGTGGTGTTTGCAGAGGTTTAGGATGTGTGGCCTTGCTGGAGGAAGCACATCACTGGGGGCGGACTCTGAGCGTTCTCTCTCTCTGCTTCCTGGGCCTGCTTGAAGATGTGAGCACTCAGCTTCCTCCTCCAGACGAACCTGCCACACCTCCCCTCCATGATGGCCTCTAAACCCCCTGGAACCGTAAGCCAAATAAACTCTACTTTCCATAAGCTGCCTTGGTCATGGTGTTTTATCACAGCAGCAGAAAAGTAACTCATACAATCACCAGCACTTCTCAAGGGTGACTTCTTTGGAATCTGAATAATTACTGAAAGTTTAAGAATCCATCTGTGGTGGGTTCAAGACTAACTCTTCCCAGGTGCTAGACAGTAGTGCCAAAGCCTGGCCCCTTTCCTCTTCTCTGAACCTTGATCAGCTTGCCTGGGTCTAATTGAATATTAGTTCATACCCCTTCTCCCACACACATACCTCTGCATGGGCCCTTCTCTGTACCGGACCAGTCTGAGGGACGTCCCCAACCCTCAGGGCCTCCCCAGGTTCACATTTGCTATCAGAGTCATCCTTGCTGACATATCGTTGAAGCCATCGAGTCCTCTTAGAACAGACATTGACCAGGGGGCTACCTTGCACTCAAATTTCAGGGTCTCACTGGCTGGGGCCCCCTCCCTCATAGGTCTACATCGAGGGCAGAGGCAAATTGGAAAGTCAAGCAAGACCACAGGAAGATCAGATGTGGCCTCTCACCCTCTGTGTCAGCTCAAGCTAGTTTAAAAATGATTTTGTGGGGGCTGGAGAGATGGCTCAGCGGTTAAGAACACTGGTTGTTCTTGCAGAAGACCTGGGTTCGAATCCCAGCACCCACATGACAGGTAACAACTGTTTGTAACTCCAGTTCCAGGGGATCCGACGGCCTCTTCTGTCCTCCGCAGGCATTGCATGACACAGGTGCACTTACCTACATGCAGGCAATACACACATACATATAAAAATAATAAATATTTTTTTAAATGAGTTTGTTTTATGATCCCCCAATTAATCTCTTTTTTGCTATTTCTTCTGGGGTGCCGGCTGTTTTTTGTTTTGTTTTGTTGTTTTAGTAATGTGACTGGCTACTTTGAGAACAGTGATTCTGACCTATCTGTCATACTAAGCTGAATGAAATTATTCTAACAAAATACCATCACAACTGGCACTCCAGTTGGGGGGGATATCAGGCAATATCCCACATGGGATTTAATAAAATTTTCTTAAAACGGGCATGGTGTAATCTTAGCAGTTGGGAGGCTAGTCAGGAACACTTATTTTTTAATTGTTGAGACTTTCATACATGAGGATTGTCTTTACATTATTTCCATCCCTCCCGGTCCCCACCAACTCCTCCCACGTCCCCTACTCCCTCTTAATTTCTTTTTTTATTATTGTTACATATACATATGTACATTTATATATATGTATATATATACACACACATATGTATATAATGTACTGTTGCTAAAATTCCTTCTGGGGGGAGGGGGGCTAAACAGTGTCCACCCCCTCCTCCATTGCTCAACAGTAAATTGAGTATGATTCCACCAAAGTGCAGTCTGACTTTGTTGGGCTTACTTACAGAGCCATAGGTGAGGGTTTCCTTATAGGAGTGTGGGTGCCCTCCCCTTATGGCCACACCAGAAAGTCGTCACCCAAGCAGGGATGATGGCCATAGCCACACAGACAAAAAGGCAAGGGACCCACCGCCCCTTGTCTTCCCCAGCTATACACTCTAGCCCCTCCCCCACGCCACTTGCAATCAAGGCTGAATTACTCATCACTGGTTGGTTGGGAGTAATGGCTGAACTCTCAGGTGAGGGTTCCCCCGGACTCTCCCTGCCCCTCACTTCCTTTGGGGGCTTGAACAGTCAACAAGCCTAGCTGTGATGTTCTTAGGCCACCTTCGGCAAGCTTGGGAAGATGGCGTCTGTCTGTTGGAAGGCATTCTTAACACAACATGCGCTGAGCCCATTTAGTGCTGCTCCCGTGTACCTGTGTTTAGGGCTGCCCATCTGAGGTAGGAGGATTTAGAGTTCAAGGTCACATTATCCAAAAACAAAACAAAAACAAAAAAACCCTACGGAACAAAACACAAAGCACCTTTAACTTTCCCAGAGCCCCTTTCGGTACACAAACTATTTGTTACCTTGCTTAGTAGAGCTTTGCTCTTCTAGACACACCGGAAGCCCCCCCCCCCCCCCCCCCGCCCCCGGGCTTGTGAACCCCTGGTAGAGAATCAGGGTCCTTACCTCTCTTGAACACTTATGTTTAGTCTTGGAAGCTCTTCTTCCAGAACCTCGAGCTTTCTCCATTCTACATCTTGAGGAATCCTTCACAGAGTGACATGCTTTCTGAATTTAATTTTGGCATGTTATTTCCTCTCTCAGAACACACGCTTAAGAAGACAGAATGGATGAGAACAAAATTAATTGCTTAAAATATATCTTTCAGACCCTGCCAAAATGCTATTACGTTAATTTCTTGGCCTTTGCCAAAATACATTGGCTCAGCTGACCTTCCTTAATGAAGAGTTCAATCCCAGCTGTCCTCCCAGCCTCTGCCTATGAGGACTCTATGCAGTCACATCCATTGTTGTCTAAGAAGAACATCAGCACAGTGCCT
>NW_008329696.1:88070-96328 GCF_000622305.1 Nannospalax galili
TCCCCTTTGGGTACACACACTATCTGTTACCTTTCTTAAGATGGCTTTCCTCTTCTAGACACACCGGAAGCCCCCCCCCCCCACCCACCTGCCGCTTGGAGGCATCCCTGTTCCACCCACATGGTACACATCCTTAACACAGTTTATTGGTTCAACGAGGGACCTGTAGTCAAGCAGGGCCAAACCCACGCTTCCTTGAGACTCTTAATAATGAAACTGAGACAGAGTGGTTGGTCTTCTAAAGCTGTGAGTTTTGAAGCATTGGTGGTGTGAGCATTTATTTGGTGTTTTGGTTTGTTTGAATCACAAAGTGGCCAAAGTTGGTACACATCCTTAACACAGTTTATTGGTTCAACGAGGGACCTGTAGTCAAGCAGGGCCAAACCCACGCTTCCTTGAGACTCTTAATAATGAAACTGAGACAGAGTGGTTGGTCTTCTAAAGCTGTGAGTTTTGAAGCATTGGTGGTGTGAGCATTTATTTGGTGTTTTGGTTTGTTTGAATCACAAAGTGGCCAAAGTGGAAATGAGAACTGGGATGCACGCCCCTCTTCACAAACAAGCAGAGATTTGACATAGGCCATTGGCGGGCTTCCCATCTCTAGTCTGTGTCGTTCTTGAAGCTCAACTAGACCTTGCTGAATGGTTCAGTGATACACTCCACATCCCATAATAACAACCCCCACACCCTCAAAAAAGAGCTGTGACCTGTGGTAAGAAGCCCCAGCTGTCTGGTCATCTTAAGCCAGGATGTTTCTCCTCTTTCAAGTAGAGGGAAGGATGACAGTGACTAGATGCCAGGCACCTCTGGCCTCCCACTGAATAACGTCACTTTTAAATGGATCTCACGCTTCCTGAACCCAACTTAGCTTTGATGTTTTTGAGACAGGGTCTTGCTCAGTGGTTGAGGCTGGCTTGAAACTATGTATTGTATTCCAATCTGGCTTTGAATTTGTGATCCTTCTGCCTCAACCTCCTGAGTACTGGGATTACAGGCAGGCCCCACCAAGCCTGGCCCCACGATTGTCCTTTTTGCCAGGAGTGGGGGATAGTAAGAGGCTTTCCAGGGTTGTATAATGAGATGTTATAGCTTGATAAAGCATTGGGCCTTTATCTGTCTTCAGGAAAAGTAGACATTTCTGTTTACATTTCCAGACTTCTGAACTTCACATAGCATTCAAAAGCGTTTCATCCACTCAAAGCTATGATAGAAAGATACGTGAGAACAGGTGGAGAAATGTGTTGTAATGGAAATCCCTTCCTCTGAGCCACATCCCACATGGGCCAGACCACCCATTAGTCTCAGAAAAAGACAGAGTGCCCCCGCCCCAGATGCTGTGTTGTGTGTGGTCATCTGTAACTTTCCAGGACTAGTGCCAGCCATCACCTCTGGATTTATTTCCTTCCAAGTCACTTCCATGAGAGAAAACAACAGCCTCATTTGAAGTCTCTCCTGACTGTTTTCCGTAGGAGGCCGTCCCACAATGCCTCAGTCTGGGCTGGCAGCCGAGCTGCCTAGCGTCTGCCGGACAACTGTCAGGTTGGTTGAAGGATATTAGAAGGAAGTTGATCGTGTGTCAACGCTCCTCAGCGCCCACTCACATCAGGGAAGTGATACAGCTGTCACTGTGGTCGACGAGGCGACTGGCAGGACAGGCCATATTCACCAACCCAGCTGTCCAATTAGATGAAAGGGCCCGACCCTCAGGTGTGCAAAAGGCAGGGAACTAGGGCATCACATGCGGGTGTCTCTGTGGCCTTCTGAGGATCCAGGGCTGCATTCCGCACCTGCCTGCATCTCTCTGAATGGATCAAGAATGCAGGGACAGCCAGCCCAGCCAGGTAGCCTCCCTCACTTCTGCCTAGCCCTCTCCTACCTGCTTATCTTTGGCCTCTTTCCTCCCTCCCGTCCTCCTTCCTTTCCTCTCTCTTCCCCCATTCCCCATTCATTCTTCCCTTTGTCTTAGGGTAAGTGCTGCGAGGGGCACACAAAGCCTCCAACTCCTTCTGAGAGACAGATCTGTGAGCTTTGATTAGATACTGAAGGAAAAGCCAGACTGTGGCCCACAGTGCTTCACTGCTTCCTTGTAAATGCTTTGGAGTGTGAGTGAAAGCCAGGCGAGGTGCACCCAAGCGGCAGAGGCAGATGGATCTCTGAGTTCAAGGCCAGTGTGGTCTACATAGAGAGCTCCAGTCTAACCAGGGCTATAGGGAGATGCTGTCTCAAATCAGAACAAACAAACCAAAAAGAATGGGCGTGTGGGGTTTGACGGGGCTACATCAGCAATCTAGAAACAATGTCCTGCATAACAACATGGGAGAATGCTAGAGAAAACAGCTCTGCTGATTGACGTATTTCTTTTTGGAAAATTCAATAAGGGAAAGCTGGTGTTTTCCCGGAGTCAGAGTTGAGCAGTGGGGGGTGTGATGGAAGCACCAGAGCTGGCTTGAGAGGCCGTTAGACTTGAGAGAGAGTTAGAAGGGAGGAGCATGTTTTAACCACACTGTATCTGGAGGCCTTGTTCTCTAAGGGGAGACCTGTAGGTCCACTACAGCGTTTAAAGCCAGCCCCCTTTCTCCTTATGACTTGAGAATTGCTTGTCTTTGCATTTTGCCTTGAGTTCGTTAAAGTCTTTCTAAGCACCTAGGACCTTTTCTTACCACCGTGTAGGGTGGTCACCATCCCATTCCTTCCATTTCATAAGACAGGGAACAAAACATATTCTAGATCTACAAGCTCCACACCCGTGTATTCAGCTAACCCCACACTGAAGTTATTTGGGGTAAAATAGTCTCTGTACTGAATAAGCAGAGATGTTTTTTTCTCTTACTGTTCTTAAAATACAGCGATGATAACATGTAATTACTTTGTGCTGGTATTATAGATAATCTGGAGTTGGCTCAAAGTGGGTGGGAGGATGTCCCTCCCCTGATTACCTTCTTCCCTATCACTATTGCGATATGCCCAATAGAAGTCATGTACCGGAAGAAGGATTTATTTTGGCTCATGGTTAGGGGATAGAGTCCATTGTGGTGGGGAAGGGAGGATGGCAGGTGACTCAGTCAGCAGAGGTATGAACCTGTAACATCTCAGAAGGTGAGGAAGTGGAGGAGGGGTAGAAATTCAGGCAGGAAGTGGCAGGGCTATAATAACCTTCAGGGATCACCAGCTACCTATCTCTTTCAGCCAAGCTCTACTTTCTGAATAACTGAATTCGACTGTCTCCCCAAACCCCACCTCTGTCCAGGGACCAAATGTTCAACCACACGAGCCTGTGGGGGACATTTCACACCTGAACTATAACACTAGGTTATATATACAAATATCATGCCAGTTTATATAAGGAACTTGAATATCCACAGACTGATAACTGAGGGGATCCTAGAGCCAACGCCTTGAAGATTTGAGAAAGATTTCATGCATGACGGTGTGGTCCCCAAGTGTATGCAATAAGCAAGTAGTTGAGATCAGACTTGAACTCAGAACCCTTATGTCCTAGCTTGCTTTTTTGTGATTGTGATAAAATATTCTGACCAAAAGCAACCTGGAAAGGAAAGGGTTTGCTGCATCTTACTTCCTGGTTACAGTCTAACACGGAGGGAAGCCAAAAGAGAGGTCAAAGCAGGGCCCTAGGGACGAAACACAAAGAAGAGACTGTGAAGGAACACTGATGATGGCCTCGCTCCTACCTAGGCTTATTTTAAGCTGTCTTTCTCATGCAGCACAGGCCCACCTGCCTAGGGGTGGTACCGCCCACAGTGGACTGGGCTTTCCTACAACCATTAATCAAGAGAATGTCCCACAGACATGCCTACAGTCCAATGTGATGGGAGCAATTCCTCGATTCCCTGGTAACTCTGTGTTGGGTCAAATTGACATTAAAGACACACACACACACACACACACACACACACACACACACCCAGACACTCCTATAGACCCATATGATATGAGAAATTCCTCGATTTCCTGGTAACTCTGTGTTTTGTCAAATTAACATTAAAAACACACACACACACACACACACACACACACACACACACACTTTCTTATATCAAGCTAGACTTTAAAGAGAGTTCTAGCTCTCAGTTTATTTTCTCATTTCCAATTCCGTGTCCTTCATCAGCTGCATGTCTGGGAATAGCTGAAAGCACTAATTCTCAAATTCTCATTCCCTCTTGCACACACCACTTTGGTGCCAAATAAAAACACAAATTCCCTTCTTCGTGTCTTGCCTTCCAAGATGTTTTGTGTGATGGGGGAGGTTGAACCTTTCCCTAGAAGCTCTCTCCGTTTAAAATTATCTCCCAGCCAGAAGTAATTCCTTTCCTGTGAACTTCCATAACCCTTGATTTGTATTTGCCTTTTAGTAATTTCCACTTGTTCCCAAAGGCCACTGTTCTCACCACGTTTGGAGAGGAAGTCCTGTCTCTGGCTTTTACAGGTGAATCACGCAAACTTTCAGATTTGCTAAAGGATACTTCTAACTCAAGAGGAAGGCTGTTGAGGGTTGATGTATTTAAGTTTTTATGGGGGAAATGAAGAACACAATAAACTCTGGAAGGCTGGTCTGGCTGGCAGCCCAGTGGTAAAGCTGGTATACCTGTCCCCACACAAAGCATAAGTGTTTCTATGACTTTCCAGGGTTACCCCGTAAGCCATTTCTTAAGTAAAGCATGATCACCAAAGGTCTCCAAATTTGTTTTATAAATTCATAAATGACATTAAATATGGTTCACCATCAGTTTGCTGTAGGTATATATACACGCCTATAATGTATCCAGATTCATGCTGTTGTTCCCAGTGTGACTGAACTCTAAATTAGTTGTTTTGAAGATGAAGACATGTTTGCATTGTGGTTTGAATCTGAATCATCTTTGCTCTCAGTGTTAAAACCGATTTACGCATTACGCCCAAACCATTTTGCTTGCACAGCGTACCTTATGGGTGATGATCTGCCAATGTGTGTGCTCTATTCAAATGGCTTGCAATGTATGACTGAGGTAAATGTAATGAAATTGCTGGGCAGTGTTTAGTTATGGGCACTGTTTTAGAAAATAAAACCAAGTGTGTGCGTGTTCACATTCACCTCTCAGAGAATAAATAACACAATTGATGTGTGTTGCTAATCATTCACTTAACGGTTCTCTGCTTGTTTGTGATTGCCGGATTTTTGTTTGTTTGTTTATAACAGGGTATCACAATGTAGTCTTAGCTGGCCTGGAACTCACTGTGTAGACCAGGCTGGCCTCAGACTCACAGAGATTCTCCTGCCTCTGACTCCTGAGTTTTGAGATTAATGAACTACTTCGCCAGACATGGCTTGTTTGCTTGTTTTGCTTTCACCATAGAATAGGAGCGGCCACACTCAGGGTCATTTAAAAAACTTATTTATTTATTTGTCTGTTTATTTATTTATTGTGGTGATGGGGCTGGAGCCCAGGGCTTCCTGTATTCTAAGTAAGCACTCTGCCACTGAGCTATATCCCTATACCCCTTTAAAAATTCAAGATGAGCTTCCCAGGTTGGCCTTCAACTTTCAGTCCTCCTGTCTCAGCCTCCTCAGTAGCTGGGAAGATGGGTCTGTAGCACCAGGCCTGGCGTGCCCACCATTTTGAATGGCTTGTCTTCTCGTACATTGGGGACCCCCTTGCTCGCTCCTTCGTGAGAAGCCCCCATCTCTGCTTCTCATTGCTATGCCAGAGCCTAGACAGGTTTGCTGGTCTCAACCAGAAGACCGGAACAAATGAATGACAGAGCCACATACCCAGGGACCACCATAGACACTGAATCAGGACAGCAGACAGACAGGAAGCCTGGATCAGTCTAGAACACTCCTTTCTAAGAATTTCCAGACATCCTTCTCCTTATCTCAACCTCAGTGACTTCTCCTAGGAGATCAAACTGGGGTCTCCCCAGTTTGATGGAGTTTGTACTCTTACAAAAGCCTCCTCCCAGCCTTCTTCCTCTCTATTTTAGAATCAGGCTCAGTTTATCACAGGCTAGGTGTCCTGCACCAGGGACAGAGTGGTTCCTGCCCTCACCAGGGTTAGATGATTAGTGACAGAGGAAGAAGGTAAAACCAGAGGTTTGAATGGGGGGAGCAGTCGGCACAAGGAGGGTGGTGAGGGAGAGAGGAAAGGCACAGTTTCGTCTTATAGGCAAGATCCCTTGGACTAAAAAAGATTCCTGGGCTTTAAGAATGCTTAATTGGCTGAATTTACTTGCTGTTACTTTAAAATATGCTTGGTTTGGCCTTGACACCTCCTTTTGATGTCCCACCCGGACCCTGCATCAAATGCAGCTTAGAAACACAGGGGTTGTATTTTAAAGTGAAGGTTTGAGAAAAATTAGCTGTTCTCATTTTGCCCTTTCAACCCCCAGATGGAAAATCCCACCCTGATCAGCCAATTGACTCACTAGAAGAAAAACACACACTTGTACTTTTTCTGGTCTCTTGGCTCACTTTCTACAGGAGAGAAGATGCAGGACAGACTGTGGGGGTATTCATCTGCCCTCAAGGGGGTATTCATCTGCCCTTAAGGTTTGGGTTTTCTAAGCGGGTGAGGGAGACACTTTGTCCTACAGAGGCTAGAGTCTTTTGGGATGCTCAGGAGAATGGGCAGGGCTCTCTGCTAACAACTGTTTTCCCCAATCACTGTCTCTTGCCTTTCCCCCAAGAACCACAGCTTCTGTCTAGCAGAAGCAGCCTCGCTGTGAGCAGACACAGGTGTGCAAGTGTCTGGAAGCATGCCCAGACTCAAGGTGCAACACCCCAACTCACACACACCAGCACTGGAGAAAGTAGGTTGATCTTGGAAAGTCAGGGTGCCCCATGGCTGGTGACATCTTTTTATTTACATTTTTAGAAATCTTCACGTTAGTATCTAGTTTAGAAGGTGCAATAGTACCCACACATCTCTGGGAGAGACTTTCTAGACCCCTAGTGATATCTCAAACTTTGGATGATGTCTAACCCTATAATATGTTGTATTTTTCCCATGATATGTGTGCTGAGTAACTTCAGTTGTTAACTTGACACACCTGGGAAGAGGAAATCTCAATTGGGAATTTTCTGTATTGGAATGGCTTGTGGCCATGTCTTTGAGTCATTGTCTTGATTGTTGAGTGATGTTGGAGGACCCAGCCAACTGTGGGTGGTGCCACTCCTGGGCAGGTGGTCCTGGGTTATATAAGAAAGCAGGCTGAGCATAGGCCAGAGAAGCAAGCCAGTAAGCAGCGTTCCTCTGTGGTCTGTGCCTCAGTTCCTGCCTCCAGGTTCTTGCCCTGACTTCTTTCTTCACTGAATTGGAAGTGTAAGATGAAATAAACCCTTTCCTCCTCAAGTTGGTTTTGGTCAGTGCTTATCAAAGCTAATTGGGGCAATATATATCTATGATAAAGTTTAATTAATACATTAGGTGAGTAAGAGATTAATAACAGTAACACAATAAGAAAAAGTGATTATAATAATATAAAGTGATTAAAGATCCATGAATATATTTTTTTTCTCTCTCGTTTCTTCTACAGTGTGGGTAGTGTATACATTGTGGATACTCTGGACAAAGAAATAATTCATATCCTTGATGGGATGGAATGGTAACATGTAGGATTTCATGGCACTATTCAGAATGGATACTTAAAATGAATGAATCATTTAAAATGTATAAACTGTTTATTTCTGAAATTTTTCATTAATTTTTCAGGTAGCAATTGACCATGGATACCTGAAACCAAGAGTAATAAGGGGCCGTCGCATAAAGCTATGGGTTTCACTGGGACCAAGAATCACTGCTCTAACTTAAGGACTGCGGGAAACCAAATTGACCATCAGAATTTTGAAGGGAGTTGGGGACAGTCCTGGCAAGGGTCAGGAGAGCCGGTTCTTGTCAGTCTGTGTGGACTTGTTCCGGGGTTTTCGTCGGCCCATCTTGGTCAGGTTCCAGGAAGTTTGCTGTGTGTCAGGAGCTGCTGTCTGACCTCTGTTTGTGTCCATGTCATCTGGATTTACTTGAGCCATCCCCAGTCTCTCAAGACCTTCTGGACCCTGGTCCTGACTCCTGAAGACCACTTTCCCCAGAGACAACAGAGACCCTGGAGAACTCCTTTTCTCTAGAAAGTTCTCTTATGTGTCTCCCCACACTCTCCTCCCTTTCACATTTAAAAAAATTAATTAATATAATTTTATGTGTTTTTTAGTTATTTATTTTTATATTTTGTGTATGAGTGTTTTGCCTAGATGTATATATATATATATA
>NW_008329696.1:96446-100576 GCF_000622305.1 Nannospalax galili
ATATATATGCACCAGGTGAGGTGACTGTAGTGTTCACAGAGGCCAGAAAAGGGTTTCAGATCCCCCTGGCTCTGGAGTTACAGGTGGTTATGAGCTGCCATGCAGGTGCTGGGAACTGAACCCAGGTCTATAAAAGAGCAGTAAGCACTCTTAACTGTGGAACCACTTCTCCAGCCCCTTCCCTTCCCATGCCTGAAAAGGTAGTGACTGTGTTTGCTTTACTCACAAATACATACAACACATGTGCACATGAATGCAGTGTTAGAATTACTCTTGCTTATTTAAATATGTTTATGTATGAAATGTAATTATTTTTAGTTGTGCTGTAAATATCACACAAGATTAATGTCTTGAGCCCAATGAGTCCTGTGTGCACTCACTACCTGACTTTCTGTGAGTTATGTCATGTGGGCTGATGTCTTTGACAACTGGGAGATACAGCAATCTGACCACCAGTACCAGTTCCGTTCCCTTTACTTCACTGAAACAGGGATAGGGTGTGGTGTGGGGGTGCCCTGGGAACAAGTCCAAAGGATGCCCAGTCTCCTTTGTAGCCCTGTGCCATGTGTTGCTGTGGACATGAGAACACCAGAATTTTCTCTTTGGACAGCACATGGCTAGACCTTTGTCCTGGCCTTGTCCAGGGAGGACATGAAAACCAGGTCCTGAGTCCTGAACCAGCACTGGGCTTCGCAGGGGCTCTGTCCCTCTCCCTCCATTCTTCCCTGTAGCACCACTCAGCCCAGTGAGTCTTACATATTGTTTGTGCCTTTATTTGTTTATAGCCTATGGAGGCCATAGAGCTGGGGTCCTGGCTTGTTCTTCCCTGTACTTAGCAGGAGTCTGGCCCTTCCCAGATGACCAAAGAATGAAGAAATGAATACATACGGTATGAAGACATGAAGACAAAGAATTTATACAAAACCATTAAACTGAGTTCTGGTTTAATGTGTGCCACTGGGGTCAGAACAGGCCACATCCTGGGACTGTAGTGATGAATTAAGACCGTGCAAGGAGAACTTTGGGTAACCTTGTGCCCTTTGGGAAGAGGCTGGAGAAGCTGAGTCACCCCAAAGGCGTCTGGGAACTGCAGAATTCAGGCCTGACTCTGTCAGCACCCTGACAGGACATCTGATTAGCTTACACGTCCCCATAGCCAACCCGGTCAAGCTGACTCAAGTTCAAAATTCTTGGCCCCCACCTAGATCTGTTTGCAGGTGAAGACTGGGTGGGGGGGCATCCCAGCCACCTCCCATGAGCTGGCCAGTCCTTCAGGGAGACACCCTGTCCTCCTCCCGTGTGGTCTGGCCATGGTTTTGCTGGCAAGCCACACCAGACCCACAAATCAACTCTTCCCTACTTGCCTGTATTATGTTCATTTGCTGGGTGGTGATAAATATCAGAATAAAATAAACCAAAGATGGCCGGTGAGGGCTCTGTAAGCTGTCTTTACGGTTTCCACAGAGGCTGAATGACGGCTCGGCTGGGGGAGCAGCCGTCTCTTTTCACCATGTAAATTTAGCCTTGGGAAAGATGAGCCTCAGCTAAGTCCTGAACTAGGATGGTCCGTGCCAGTCAGTAAATCAGTCAGATTTTAATTACTGGACAGATGACAGGGTGCAATGACAGGTCGCAGTCCACGGGAGAGCATTCATTCCTTCAAAGCCGCTTTAAAACCAGATAGCTTCAAGAGGCAAAACAGACTAGCAGAGCCCCCACCCCCACCCCACACTCCTGAATTAGGGGAAGGGAAAGGAGTCGGGGCGGGGGGTCCCCTTCCCAGGGTTTTTAACCAGTTCCTGCTTGGATGCAGAGCAGATCTGGGACTCGCCACAGGGAAGGTCCCTTCCTCTCCGTTTCTCTTTTAAATATCCCCTTTGCCCTCCTATCCTTCCAGCCTGTAATTTTTAATAGGTTCCTACAGCTTTTCGCCTCAGCAGCTGTTTCGTGCCAAGAAAGGCACGGCAGATTTGTAAAGTGGCAAACCCTGCTAATTAGTTAGATGAAGTTGCCTTTCTGACAGTGGCCCTGGCGTTGAAGAAGGTGACATACCTTGAAGTGACTGCACGGGGGAGGCCTCTCCCATTGCTCCTGTAGGCTTCCCAACCTTGTTAGGATTCCCCGATAATCGTCCTTTGTCAGAAATCCTACCCTAAACCTGCTCATTCGAGGCCTTGCTCCTGGCAGAAAGTTTCCCGCCTGCTTTGAAACCCCTTAGAGGTCCCCCCACACCTTGGTACCAGAGACATAGAAGTAGCAGTGAGGAATTGGAAAGTGGGAGTAAAACTGTGTACCTGGTACAGGGAGTTGCTATAACAAAAAATCCTGGAGGCTGGGTCATCTATAAAGATGAGAGAGTTACTAGTTGACAGTCTTGGAGAGTTGAAAGTCCAGCGTTAGGTAGACACTGGTAAGGCTTTCTGAGTAGTCATAATAGGGCAAATAACTTCATGGGTGAAACACACATGCAGGAGGGAGGAAGTGGCTGCACAGTAAGGTGAGAGGTGAAAGAGACTGAGGGTCTAGGTTCACTCTTAGGAAAACCTTCTCTTGTGGAAACTAACCAGGTTCTCATGAGAACCGCAGTAATTCCATCCCAGGGTAACAATCCAGTGACCTGACCACCTTCCGTGAGGCCCTACCTCTCAAAGATCTCACTAGCCTTGAACATCACCACACTGCGGGCAGGGGGCGGGGTCAAGCTTGCAGTACATGCAAGATGCACAAGGGTCAAGACTTGTCTGGTGAGGGCAAACTGTAGCTTCTCCAGGGCACGTTGATGCCTGCTGCTTTATGACTCCCCTTAAGAGGTAGCAAAGCCCCAAGAAACGAGATCTGCTATAGATTCCTCATCTTGTCAGTACAGATACGCAGTCCAGAGAGGGGCAAGGACTCGCCCAACATTGCCACCTGGGGGAGGCAGAGTGGTAGCTCCTCTGTTTCCTGTTTTGGTCATTCCTATGCAGTTATGTCACTGGTATGTATGACGGTCTTCAACCAGAATGAATAAGGCATGTCTGAAGGGCTTGTGACTCGTGGCATTTTCTTCAAAACACCCGACCTCCCAAGACTCTCCTTTCTTGGCGTTGGAACTTGGACCTCACACTCCCTCAGAGCATCTTCTAGAAGGAATGCCGGCCATAACTATCTCTAAATTGGTTGAGAAGCCTGAGTGAGGGAGTTTTCAGGTCAGACTGGTGGCAGCACAGGAGATACTTAAGGACTAGACAGGTGAAACTAGAAACAGACAGGGGCCAAAATGAAAGAGCCCAGCTGTAGTCGCAAAGAGATTCACCTGCTGGAAACAGGAAACCACTGATTGTTTCGAGAAGAAATAATTTTCTCAGTTGTGTTTTAGGAAGCTCACTCAGTAGTGGAAGGAAAAGTCACCCCATGAGAGACGGGCATGATCTCTCCCACTCAGTCCCTCTTCTTGCATCCAGAGCTTCTGTGATGTGAGTCTGCTCCATTCCCCCAGTGGAGTAGAGACCAATTGGCATGGACTAGGCTGTGGGATTGCTTTAGCCAAGGAAGGCTGGGAGGACGGGAAGTTCCAAAGGCTTTGCATGTGTTTGAATGATGTGGCTTGTCTTCTGTCACTTGGGGAGTCTGTCATGAAAGGAATGTGTCCCAGGTAGCCACAGTCCTTTTAGCTAACACCCTGGTTTGAGAGGCAAACAGAATCCACCAGAATCTTTCTATAGCCTGGAGCAAAGTTGCCCCATCTGACCCATGGGCCCATGAGAATCACACCTTTGCAGTTGGAAGTCATTGAGGTTGAGGGGTCATTTGTATTATTGCTGTAGCATTGTAAATATTGTGGAAGAGGGCTGATTAATACAGAATTGTAGCCCTGGACCAAATAATATTTGGGTCAATGACAGACTGCATATATCTCCCTAAGATTATAATGCAGGGGAAGAGTTCCTATTGCCTAGTGACACTATGCTGCTGTAACTGTCATAGCACAAAACATTGCTCATGTCTGTGGTGATGCTGGTGCAAACACATTAAATTACCAGTCATATGAAAGTATGTCACATATAGCTACACATAGCACACAATACTCATGATGATAGTGAAGACAGTCTTATTGGGATATATACTCACTACATACTATATATATATAT
>NW_008329696.1:100668-115650 GCF_000622305.1 Nannospalax galili
TATATATATATATATATATATATATGTGGTTTTTTAAAATATTAATTTAATTTTACATGTATGTGTGTGCCTGCATGGAAGTATGTGTACCACATAAGTGCAGTGCCCAAGGAGGCTAGAGGACAACGTCAGATCCCCCGGATCTGGAGTTACACGCAGGTATGAACCACCAGGTGGGTACTGGGAACTAAACCCAAGTCCTCTGTAAGAGCTCTTAACCACTGAGTCATCTCTCCAGCCCCTATACTGCATGTTTTATCATTAGATTACTCTTATAGTTATAAAAAAGATTTTATAGAACAATGTACCATTGACATGTTAAGTTGGTGGCAGCCTCATACATCCCATAGTTACTGAGTTTCTTGGATGCATCATTTTGTCTCATGTCTTGGGCTGTTTTGTTCAGCATGGCACACGCGCGCGCGCACACACACAGACACACACACGTCATATGTAGCCTGGGTTAGGTATGTGGTGGACTGTGATCTCCAGGGCTCTGTAAGTATGCTCTTCTCGCAGAATGATAAAATCTTGTGGCATATTTTTCAGAAAGCTTCCTCGGTGTTAAGCATACAGGCAGGCAAAGGCGCACATGCAGGCTGACGGAGGTAGGCTCACAGGCCTGCACGCAGCCACAGCCTGGCCGATGAATGCAAAGGCTCTAAGGTTCTGGCCTCTGACCTCAAGGTCATTATCATATAAAACCCACACAAAAGTGGCATTCTGCCAAAAATAATTTTATCATTGATTACATCACTGTTTACTTTTGGGTTTCCTGGATAGCCAGCGTCAGCCATTTTGTGCTGATTCATAGCCCCGGTGTCCAGTGTTAACTATCTTGCCTTATATACATATCAGCCCCATGTTGGATAAACATAAACTGATCCTATGGCCCTCTGCTTCCTTCAGTGTCCAAGGCTGGAGGTTCACTGGCTGAATTCAACGTTTACCAAGAATCACATGAGCTTGTTTCCAAACGTATTGTCACCTAGTTGACATAATTGCCATCATGCAATTAAAAAATTGTGCTAATTGATTACATGAAAGTGAAAAAAAAGGACTTATTTTTTTCTATATGAAAACGAAGTTGAAGGCTTTGGAAAGATTCAATAGCTATAGATGATTTACTGATAGGAGTTCCTGCTGGAGAGACTACAGCACATAACTGTGGAGAGACGTCTTGGAGGCAGAGAAAGCTTCTGCCCTTTGGAGCTTGTACAAGAGTTTCTGTCCTTTTTAGAGCTGGCCCAGAAGTGGTTAGTGGAACATTCGAGTGTGGGGTAAACAGAAGATGGGGTCCTGGTACTCATTCTCCCAGAAGGTCCTGGTCTCCAAGGATGGGGCTTGTCTTTGTACAGCTTCCACACAGACACGGTCTTTTTTTTTTCTTGTCGTATTTAGCGTCAGCTGTCAATGTGACACAAACTAGAGTCACCTGGGAAGAGGGAGCCTCAAAAGAGGAATTTCCTCAGTTAGACTGGCCTGTGGCCATGTCTGTGGGGCATTTTCATGATGGATAATTGATGTGGGAAGGCCCAGCCCACTAGGGGCAGTGCCATCCCTAGGCAGGCCTGGGATGTTTAAGAAAGCTGACTGACAGAAGCCAGAAAGCAAAGCTCCTCCACAGTTTCTACTTTAATTTCTGCCTTGAGCTCCTACCTTGGACTTCTCGTGATGATGGGCTATAGCCTCGAAGCAAAATAAACCCTTTGCTCCCCAAGTTTTGCCTTGGTCATCATGTTTTCTCACAGCAACAGAAATCAAACTAGAACACACTCCTCCAGCTCAAAAGCAGATCTCTGACTGCATTAGCAGTGGAGGAGTCTGTAGATCAGAGGAGTGGGGCTCACTCAATTCTATTGTGTCTTTGATTTTATTTGTATGGTGCATGGAGTCTGCCAGGACCCAGAACAGTTAGATCCACCTGGGCTGCAGGATCCACACACCTGGAGTGTACGAGTGTGTTTTCCTCCAGCTATAGGCCCATGACTTCATCCCAAACCTTCAGTCAGTCGCAGATGGGCTCTGCTTCCTGTGATGCCTCTGCCTACCCAGAAGGCCTTGGGCCAGAAATAACAACTGGGCCTTGGGGAGGCTCCAGCGTGGAGTCCCTGGCCCTGCATGAGAATTGAGATATGATAAACACATCTGCATGTTCCTTCCAGGGATCCGGCCCCATGTCTGCAAATGAATTTCTCTTCCCAGGGGGGAGCCTTGCAATGCACTTGAACTTGGATTTGTTTTCAGTACTTTGCACTCGGCTTCAAGAATCATTTCAATATCTAGACTTCTGTTGGGAGAATGTTGTAATGGAAATACAGTATTTTCCGAGGACTAAACAGAACAGCCTACAGTGAACGGACGCTGCTCCCTGGTCTCTGCACAATTGTAAATATAATTTTTAATGAAATAAGGTATAATACAAATGATTATTTATGCCCTTATTCCCTTATTCCAAGTAGTGTAAAACCTGCCCAGTGTTTCTGCTTTTCTCCTTCCCTAATTCCTAAAGTAATTGAATGAAAATAAACAAATAAATGGAAGGGGATGGTGAGATAATCGGTAACTCTCAAAAGAGAACAGCAGTTTCTCAGCTCGTAGATTAATTCATTTCTGTTCTTTGCAGATGTGGTAAATCTATTCATATCCACATATTCGAGAAGAGTTATTTTACTCCATTGTTGTGCTGTATAAAATGAGTTATTTTGGTGAATTAAATGCTGGGGTGTAATTTTCAAAGGAAACAGAGGTTTGTAAATGCTGTGCAATGGATGCCAGTGTTTCAATGTGATTATTAAATATCACGGGAAATGCATCTCAGACTATCTGCCTTTCTCTTTTTGCCTTTTAACGTGTATCCATGTTGTGGTAAAAATGGATGTTGCAATTCAGCATCAATGAAAATACCACCCTTTCCTTTCACAGAGCTGTTCACTCTTTGAAGGACGCGTGCATGTAATCTCTGAGGCTAATCACCATGGGAGGAATTCAAACAGGCTGGGGCTCAACTCTTGCAGCTCAGAGCCCTTTACAAACAATTCTGAGTACTTAAGGAAGGGAGGCAGTTAAGTCCCCTGGATAAAATAATTTCCATAGAGTATTCAATTTGCCAAAATGGCGGCTCAGAGAAAGTTAAATTAGTTGATGGATGTATTTTGTAGGGATTTGTTGAGTGTTTCTTTTCTTTCAGAATGTTTTGCCTGGAATGGAAAAAGAGCCCAAAGGGACTAGTAGGTGGAGACTAGGTGGCTTTTGCCCCCAGGCAGCCACCACTGACTCAGCCCAATGGGGCTCTGAATCACATTCCAGGTCATGATCCAGGACTGTCCCAGACACTGGTCTCCTCCGTGAACAAGCCTTACTTACTATATAAAGGGCCCCTCACCTCATCTCTAGAAACCCATGCTTGAATGTTTGTTTGTTTTGCAGTGCTGGGGCTCAAACCCAGGGCTTTGTACATGCAAAGCAAGAGCTCTACCTTTCAGTTACATCCCCTGCCCTAGGAAGCCTTGAAATACCAGTAGATCCTCTATAATATCTGAAGATCTCACATCCAGAGGCAACCAACTGCAGATGGAAAATATTAGGGGCAAAAGGCTACCTTCTCTGACTATGTGTACTGGGGAAAGTTAGGGTCTGTACTGAACATGTAGAAATATTTCTTTGTTAGACCTCCCTGACAATAAGGGACGACACCTACCTTTCTGGCATTTACAATGTATTCGGTCATATAAGCAATCTAGAGATGGATAAGCACACAGAAAGTGTGTGTACATTCTGTGCACATATTCAGCATTTTTTACAGGAAACATGATCAGGTAAGGGTTTTGGTGTCTGTTCAGTTTCTTCAACAGTCTCCTCTGGTACCAGGGGATAAGAGTGACTCATTTAGGAGCGTTCTTCGAAGTTAGCTGCAGCTTTGGGGAGTAAGGGCATCCTGCATCTTGTCACTCGCTGTCGCCAGTTCCTACAATGGTCACACAGAAGCAAATTCACCAATGGCAAGAAATACTAATCCAGAGCCCAAAGGGTCCCAGCAAAGGAAACTGGGGCTCGCGACTGTTTCATTACAGATGCAAAAGGCTTGTCCCAATATGAGTAGTTGAATGCTTAGGAGGATTTAATACTAAATGTGGGTATCGCTGCCTAAGCATCTTTTTACATTTCAAGTCAGATTTAAAAAAAAAAAAAAAAAAAAAAAACCCTCGAGCCAGGCGTGGTGGCATGTACCTTTAATCCCAGCCCTCTGGAGGCAGAGGCAAGTGGATCACTAGTTCATAGCCAGCCTGTGCTATATAGCAAGTTCAAAAATAATAATGAGTAGATCTTTATAATAGAAAATAATAGATAATAAGTGTAGAGGTATAATCTCTTTTATGATTTATTTTTACTTGTGTGTCTGTGCATATATGTATTCTGCACATGTTCCCGTGCTCCTGGAGGCCAGAAGATGGTGTCATATCCCCTGAGGCTGGAATTACAGACAGTTGTGAGTCAGCTGACTTGGAGGCTGGGAACTGAACTTGAGTCCTCCACAAGAGCAGCAATCCCTCTTAACTACTAAGTCATCTCTCCAGCCCCTATGCATTTATTTTTAATAATAATTAAAGCAAAACCTTTGATTTTCCTATTTGCTTCTACATTTGACTGCATAATGGGTACAATATGAAAAAAAGGATGGAGTGAATGCCAAAAATAAGAGAAAAAACATGAAGGAAAGAGCATGTGGTGGGGTCCATTCCAAGGCAGGTCCGCAGGCTCCCTCACCAAACAGACCCATTGTACATCCAGCAAAGGAAGGAAGAGACCTAAGCTAAGAGTCATTTTTTTGCTAAATAAATAAATAAATAAATAAATAAATAAATAAATAAATAAAATGAAACCTCTCTTTGGCAGAGAAGGGCTCTCTGAGCCCCAAATCCATTGTTTGGAGGGGAACGGGCCTCCCTTGTCCCCCAGGTGCTGCAGTGTTCTTCCACGACTTTAAATAAGGAAGTGGGGAAGTCAGGGCCCTTTTATGTGGCGTCTTTCCTTTCCCCTAGTTTAAGTGGGAGCTTGAGTGACTTGGCGGCTGAGTCTGGGAACCTGCCTGCCAGACTCCACCTGCTGAAGGGACTTGCTCCAGCTGTTTGCAAGAGCTCTTCTTCTGCAAAGGTTTAGCAGGAAAGAGAGAGCTAATAAAAAGACATGATGAATCAGGGAATGGAGGAGAACTGAGGTGCAGGCTGTCTGTCATCAGCCTCCTGCCTTGGAGAAACCATGGCTCCACCCAAGCACCCACCTGGAGATAAACTTGAGGAGGGCTCCTTGGGGTCCCGGACAGTGACTTGAACCAATGTGGTTTACCCTTAGCAAGGAGTACCCCTGGGTAGCTAGATGGGAGAAGTGACATGCACATTTCAAGCTACTGTGATGCTCGGAAGCACGCAGGGTAAGCACGTGGTGTGGAATGCGACCGCAGGATATGTCCTGAGAGATGCTCAGTGCCTACCTCCTTGATTGGACTGTCTTGTCATGTTACAGTTTTACAAAGTGAAAGACATTTTATACAGTGAGGGTTTCTCTCTCTCTCTCTCTCTCTCTCTCTCTCTCTCTCTCTCTCTCTCTGCACGTTCATGTCTGCAGGTCTCTCTCTCTCTCCCTGCCTCTTTCTTTTCCTCTCTCTGCCTCCCTCCCTCCCAGCATCCCTCTTGGTGGTGCTAGGAATCCAACCCAGGCGTTTTGTACTCCCTTGTTTTGCTTTGGTCTGCTTTCTTAGATAAGGCCTTACTATGTAGTTTAAGTGACCCAAAAGTCATAAACTTTCTGCCTCGGACTCCCTAGTGCTGTGAGGACTACAGGTAGGAACAAGTCATGTCTGGTTACAATGTTTCTCTTAGAGGCAGGATAACTGCTTCATCTAACATCCCTCCCAAGATCCAGTGGTTAACACTGGAGGGAAACACGGCTTGCTAAACCCACTGGAAGTCCACCATTCATTCTTCACGAAACAGTTTCCTGAGAGATTTTTGAGAGCAGTTGTGAACTAACGATCTTTGCTCTACCTGAAAAGTTCATGACGCATCTTTGGGTATGTTTGTTCTGGGCTCAGATACAAGGAAGTTCATTGACTGACTTCAAAACCTGTCATAACAACGCCACTCACAGATTCATTTGCAGGTATTTTCCAGCTCTCTGTTATGAGCCTGTGCTAGGTCAAAAAAGATGAAAAGGTAGTCCTGTCCTCTTCAGCAACTGACTCCTGACACAGAAACAAAGACACAAGAAATAATTTTCTGTCACACTAGTCCCTAAACCTAAGCTTTGATATGAATTTGCCCTTAATAGTCTCATCATGGTGGTCATAACTAAGAGTTTGCACATTATATATGTGTATGTTACACACATATATATGTATCACCCACACACTCATCACCTTGTGCATTGCTGGGGCGGGATCCAGTTCTGAGTCATGATATTTTGGAGGTGACACTCCAGGGCTCATTCATTCGTACAATACATGTTTGCTGAGTATCTGTTTTGTCCTAACACAGTGTTTGTCCTGGGGGGGCTAACAAGATGCCCCATCCGCCAGAGGCTCACACTCAGAAGACAGCACATAAAACTATCATCAGAAACCATCAGTGGCTTGCTAAGGAGCGCAGAGGTCAAGGGGATGGACATAGAGCTTAAGAAAATCATGAGGTTTCTTGGAAGCATGGTGTTATCAGTGAATTTGATGATGTACCTGAAATTCCATGTGAGCTCTGGGGTCAGGGTCAGTGTTACCGGCGTGCAGCTTCACATCATTTCCATCTTCCCACAGTCATTCTGAGATCTGCAGGTGTGTGTGTGGGGGAGGGGTGAAAATACATAGGAAAACAGAAACAGAGTCTCAGAGATGAACCAAGCGCATTTTCATAGCTAGTGGTGGATTACTCCCTGGCTTCCAGAATGCATGTTCTTGGCCCAGTTTCTACTAGCAGACACCTTGGGCTTGTCCAACACTGGCACACACTTTCCATTCCTTGGCTCTGCCCTGTGCACTGTAGGGGACCTGTGCATGCCAATGACCCTCCCAGGCCAACACGGCTACCTGGGCTTGACATCTGGTTCATTCTTACCTCTCTTAAAGATGGGCTTCTGAACCACCCTTAGAGTGTTGGTTCCTTTCTCAAATCCTTGAGAAAAGCAACTTAAAAGAGGAAAGATTTATTTTGGATCACAGTTTCAGAATTTTTCCGAGACTAGCGGGCTCCCTCGCGGAAGGCCTGAGGTAAGGATGAAGGAGCGTGATAGAGCAGATGGCCTGTGGATGGCCAGGAAGCACAGAGAGAAAACCAGAAAGATCCATGGATAAGATATAACCCAAGGGTATGGTCCCAGGGCCTTCCTTCAACCATCTCCTCTGACTTCTGAAGTTTCCCACCACTTCCCTATATTGACACCCCAGTATGAATCCATTAATGGATTAGGTACACCCCACAGTCAGAACCTTCGTGATCCAAACACTTCCTCAAAGCCTCACCCACCTCTGAACGGGTAGCACTGGGGACCGAGGCTTTAGTGAGGGGGACTTCATGCCCAAATGATGATGCTTAGTTTACGCTTAGGTTTGCTTAGCCTAGCTTATACATAGCTTAAGTTTTTTGTTCTGTTTGCTCAGAACAGGGGGCTTTTTGTCCTTCCTAAGGTCTTGAGATTTTGGTGCATTCCCTAGGGAGCTCTATGGGTTCTTGCTTTACAAACCACCTCCCTCACCTGACTTGCTCTCCTTTCCCTTCTCCGAGTACACTCCTGTTCATCTGAAACACACCAACCACAAGGTTCAGTTTCCAAAAACAAGCAAGAGCTTCCTCCTGTCCCCTGTTAATCCCCAGCTTCCTTGGAGAGGCCCCTGGCAGACTTCCTGGGCCCGGCCCAACATTGTCTTCTCCACCTCTCCTTGGCAGATTTCAGGCTTTTCAAACACGGGTAAAACAGGTATTTCCCAAGACAGCTCCTACATATGTGGCAAGGATTGCTTTTTAATAAGGGCCTTCTGAAGCAACCTTCTGCTTTGGAGCTTTGCGAAACACTGCTCTATAAAAAGTTAGCAAGCCCCTTGCAGCAAGCCTCGTTAGCTTCTCTTGCCATTTGCTTCCTGTTAATTCCGTGATTAAACATTTTGCCCCCAACTATACAAGGCATCACACCAGAGTGGAGCGATCTTGCCATGAAACGTGGGTATTTTTTCCCTTTCCCCCTCTTTCTCCACACAAATAGGAGATTTACAGTAATTAATGCCATTTAGTTTAATCTATAAATGTTTGAGGAAGTGATGCTATTTGTTTTAAGTACTACTCTCAGCGAGGAAATGCAGAGTCCCCTCCAATTTCTGACTTTATGCTCAAGAGCTAATGAACTAAATTCTTCGTAAACATTGGTAAAAGATGCAACTGAACGGAAAGAGACTCGGAATGCAGAGGGACACGGGAGAAGGAGCTAATTTCGCACAATTGACTCGATAACCTTTTTGGGTCCGTGGAATTAGAGACTGATTAATCAGCCATGATTACCTTCTATTGAAGCCTGTGACGCTTGGTTATTGTCATCGCTTGCACCACCCCCTTCTTCTTCTTTCTTCCTTTCTTCTTTTACGCCCCCACCCCCACCCCTCCTCTCCTGGGGTTAACAGTCTCTAGCACGTTTAACAGCTGCTCTATCATCCTGGATGGGTCAGAGGTAGTCTTTATGGAGTTTTCAAATTAATACTAGACAGCTCTCTCCTGACATACCCTTGCTCTGCAGCAGTGCTGGGCTGTTTAATTGCAGAGGTGGCCTCTTGCGGCCGCATGCTCCCAATGTTTAGCAAGGGTTGGAAATATGGATGTTAGGAGAAAAACTGGCAGATGGCTGACAAGGCATTTTTACTCATAACACACCAGTAAAACTTTAACGCAGAAGATTTAGTACGAGAGCTCCAGCCAGCAAGCTGCAGCCATATGCAGATTTTTTTTTCAAACTTCTAAACTGATGGTTTTGCAAAGTGCGCATAAGCAGCCTTTATTGATTATGATGTTAAAAATTGAGAGCGTCAGTATCATTTAGCTTGAGACAGTTTTAAAGGAAAAATGAACATTCGTTTTCATTATGAACTACGGAAAGGCCAGGGGCTGGCGAGGGCCACATTCATTATTTCTTCAATTCCAGAGAGGAATTCTTTCAAGTAGGTGTCTCTTCAAAAGGAGAAAAAAAAAAAAAAATGGTATGCACTTGAAGGATATGAATCAAGCCATACTATACCAAATGCAAGGTGAGCTTTTATATGCGGCACACAGAAGTGACTTGTTGGCTGCTTGGGGAGGCCCGGAGATGGACCACTTCTTGGCACGTGGGGGATGGTTTTTATAATGCACTTGATGTGTGTTGATCTCACTCAAAACCATAGAAATAACTGAGACTCTGACAGAACCTGAAAGACTAGGACAGGCCAGTTTAGGGCCTATGGCACATGACATGAACCACATAGTTCACTTGGATGAGTCCCACAGCTTCCCGCTCCAAGACAGTCTCTGTGTCTTTGTCTGTGTCCTGAAAGAAGAAGGAAAGTATAGTGTCAGGTCTGACACACTCATGACACAGATGCACATGGCGTCTGTGCAGGATCACACACACTTCCCCCCTTTGCTGAGTTAACATTAAAAATGCCCAAAGGCATTTGTTTCTATTACAGCTTAATGGCTTAATATTTTCTCTTAAAATGGGAAATCATTGCTAGGTAGGAGAGAAAAACAACAAAGGAAGATGGGACTGGAAATCACTGTGCTTTCCTCAGGCAACCCAGGGGCAGGTTACTTCACTCTGCGGCCAAAGGCACACCTCCCAGGCCTCTACCCTGGGCCTCAGGCATTGCTTTTTGCTGCCTGATGCTGCAAGAGAAATCAAAGCCCCTGGGGACGGCTCTGGAGCAACTTCTTGTTGCTGAGAAGGGAAAAAAAGAGGCAGCAAACCTGATTTCTGTGGCGAGAAGAGGTGTTTTTAGCTAAGATATCAGCAGGCCTCTTAAAGCAGTAATGCTGCCCCACCCCCCACCCCCATGTTGCTGGATTCCAGACTT
Organism: Nannospalax galili; assembly: GCF_000622305.1. Lineage (NCBI taxonomy): Eukaryota > Metazoa > Chordata > Mammalia > Rodentia > Spalacidae > Nannospalax > Nannospalax galili. Next base: position 110,747 of record NW_008329696.1, read on the forward strand.
TAGGAGGCAGAGGAGAACTGGTCCTCCAGTAACCATATTAGCACCCTTTTAACAGTTAGGAGACTTTGATATTGCCAGTAGACAAGTGACTTGCCCCCATATCTGCAGTTAACTACATAAGAAATCCTCAAGAGGGTTATTTTCTTTCTAGGGAGATAAGAAGTACCACCATATTGGATGGTGAACATTCTTGCTTATGTTACCAGCATTCCACTTATCCACCAAAGACAGATTAAACAACTCTGTCACTTTGCTTCTTCACCTGGAGTTAAAGGGTCTGTCACTGCAAGACACAGACTAAGTAAGAGGTGTGGATTTATACACACATTGTGGACCTGAGGTCAGAGTTCACCAGATGAAAGAGATGGAACATTGTTCTCATGATAACCACGGATAACATCTGGTCTGAAGGTCAGGATATGCAAATTGTCAGCACCTACCCGACAAGAATTAGACATTCGGTAACCAGAGCAGAAAGAGTCTGCATTATGGATAGAACCTTCCCTCTGAATCACAAGAGATTTTCCTCCTGGGCAGTAGATTCAGGTAAATCCATTACTGAAAAGCTTGGTCGAATCATAGGGCCATTTTACAAGTTTAATTACCAGTGGGTTTAATAGAGAGCTCTCACCCAGTACAGTGACAAGCGATGGAGTAACTGGGCCTGTATCAGTCAGATTTTATTTTCTGTAGGATTGGGCAACTTGATTGCCAGAGACTGAGAACTGCTGGGGATCTGGCTTGATTCCCTGGCTGAGGGATCTAAGGCTGGGTAAACATTTGCACAGCCACCAAAGAAGAGCCCCAATTTTTTCTGAGGAAAATTATTTTGCAGAATGAACAGGAGGAGTATATCCTCTGTCATAAGTAACATTTTGCTGGGAGTACTGGTGATACCTACAGGTCTCATACAGCTTCCATGGGATCACAGATACACTTGAGATCTGTACCTATGAGGGTTGGACTAGAAGCATCAAGACCTGTCATCTCTTGGCTCCAATCAAATTGAGATCCTTCTCATTTATGTCCAGGCAGGGATCCTGTATCTGAGAGATTGCGTGAGAACCAGGGCCATCATTCAACATCAGTAGGTCCCTGAACTCTTACATTGCTCTAGGCAAGTGTAGGGTTGGACTGGACCATCTTTACTGGTCCAAAGTCGTCATAAACTAATGCTTATTGGCTGGTGAATTATAACAGAAACTGTTAATGTGTGGGAGAGCCACATGAATATCAAACAAATTCATTATGATCGGTGCTATTACAGTGAATACCAAATGAGTCCGTAATGATGGAACAATGAAAGTGTTACCGATAGATTTTATTTCTGTAACAAATCCTCCATGTAAAAGCCCCTCCTGTAGTGTTAATTCTAATATAAGTTTGCATTTGAATATTAGCCTCATAGAGTAAATGATGGGTTTCAATAGCCACCCCACAATGCCCAGGAGTGTGCTTTGTGCTGTTTGGCTTTCTCTGTGTTAGAAGCCCCCCTCACCCCTCACTTGCATGCTATTCTGAAGGTTCACATTTTCCTTTGAATGACCCATCATTAGAAATCCATTTTGCATTGTAGCAAACCTAGTACAAAAGGACAGGGTAAGGATGGGGTTCCTCTCACGTCTTGTAGATGGGGCATGGGCTTCTGAGAGAGTTCTCTCATTAATGGATACTTTCTTTTCTCTTTTTTTCTTTCTCTCTTTTCTTTCTTTTTCTTTTCTTTTATTTTTTTGGGGGAAGTCTTTTTGAGACAGGGTCTCCCTGTATCCCTAGCTGGCTTGGAACTCTCTATGTGACCAGACTGGCTTCGAACCCATGGAGATCTGCCTGCCTCTGCCTCCCCAGTGCTGGGATTAAAGGCGTGCACCACCACGCCCAGCCAAATGGATGCTTTCAAAATAAAGCAAAGGTGGAGATAAAGGCTTGATTGCTCTTGACAGCGTCTTGAAATTTTGTGGAGTCACAATCCTAATGCCCAGTTTCTCCAGTGGAGTCACAATCCTAATGCCCAGTTTCTCCAGTCAGCCTCAAAAAGCATGGAGAGGGTAGAAGCCAGTGCTGCTGTGTGCCAAGGCATAGCAGCTATGGTTATCTGAAAAAGGTCTTGGGAATGGAAAGGCAGGGTGAAGCTTATGGAGGGACGGTTTCTGGTACTCTGCACTCTGCTAAATGCCTCCGGTGTATTGAAAGATGAAGTCAGAGAGAGAGAGAGAGAGAGAGAGAGAGAGAGAGAGGAGAGAGAGAGGAGGAGGACAGGAGAGGCGAGGGAATGCATGGAGCAGCAGAGGTATAGAAAAGTGGGGTAACTCATTCATCATCTCTTGTAGCACTCAGAAGAACCGGGAGTCAAGGATATGATAATACCCAGGGCTGTTGCTAATACTAAAAACTATAGATTTTCTTTCAGATCCCAGCCAAGTTTAAGCACTCAACAAATATTTGAATGAATGCATTTTTGTGGCCAAAACTGTAGGAAAGCTGTGGTGTTGTTAACTGTTATCACCAGCTCAGCCTTGACTTCTCGTATATATTTTATTTGCTGTTTCCTGGGACTCCATGTTGGAGCCCAGAGATGAACAAGGCTTGTATTTCTTTGCTTCCTCCTGCATCCCATTCCACTGGGCCACTCAGTCACTCTCACAGAGGTAATGAAGAATCTTTTAGTGCTCCCAAAAAGACCCTGAAGAATCCTGCAGCCCCTTTGCATCAGGGTCTTCATTCGCTGTTGTTTGTGGTCTCTGCAAGATACCCAAATGCCTTACAGAGGACAGAACAACTCAACAAAGTCCTCATTAAAATGCACTTAGTTCCTCTTCAGTAAAAACAAGGGTGCCATCCAGTCACACCCTCAGCATGTTCTGGATGGAGCACAATGCTCCCTCGCATGCACACATCACCATCTTAAACCGAAATTCAAACTGGCTGATTCCCAGGCTTACAGTTAGTTCCCTATCAAGAATTAATGCAATATCATGCACACACCATTACTGAAAAATTCTACGCTGTTTTTTGCCAAGTGTTCCTATATAACAGTTTTATCACAAGTCTGACAGCCTCCATAAAAATTCCAGGCATTCTATATCAACAGCCCTCTTTGTACTAAGTTATTAAACATTAAATTTTTATTCGTCATTTGTATTCTGTTATGCAAAATAAGCTCCTTGATAAGATGTGTCTTCTTAATTGGGCCCTTGATGCTTCTTGGATCGGAGTTGTCAGATTAGCTGGAAGAAGAGGCACTGCGTTGAGCCAGCCAGCTACCAGGAGACCAATAGCTTTGTAACAACGATATTAAGTTAGAGAGGCCAAGCGGAGGGCAGCACCAGGCTCAGGTGAGGCTTTGCATCTGTGCATGTCTTATGTTCAAGCACTTTTCTCCTGGCATCAGCAGGGCTGATGGAAATAGATTTGTTTGTTGTTTACAGCATGCAGCTGTGGGCGATGCTGCATGGGAGTTGTATAAGATTGAAGCAAATTTGTACTGAGACTAAAATATTGAGCTTTGCTCCCGTCAGCAGTCTCTGGAATCTTATTGTCGAAAACTTTATCTAGTTGTAACCTTCCCCAGGGTGATTTTCATTTGCAGCTGTCCTGTTCTGTCTCTCATCTCCTGTCCCCCACCGCCATCAAGGCTTTAGTACTTAGCAGGAGCCAGCCAGCCCCCGGCCAGAACACAGGCACTTCCTGACAGGGCCACACAGAAGGACCTGGCGACAGGGCAGCCATTTTCTCTCCCTAAGCTCTGGCCTCATGCTGCCACACGCAGCTGGTGCCTGCTGCCCCTGGTCTGGTCACCGCCCTCTTCTGCTGTTGTGTCTGCTAGCTAGACGGGCTCTGTTCACAAGGGTCACTCTCTTTCTGGTCAGGTATGGGCTGCCCGAGAGCCCAAGATATTTGGGCAAAGGGGAGGGCAGCTAATAAAGGACTCGTGCACCTTGGAAGAATTGCTTTCCTTTTAGCATGTTACATCTATTTTGGCTACTGTGAGTTTCTCTTTGTCTTTAGATGCTATGGGGAAGAGAAGAAAAAGGAGGCCCCCACCCTGGAAAAAAGACCAAAAAACAGTGTCCAACTTTGTAGGGATCCTGGGGCAGTGTCACTTAGACAAAGAAGAGACACAGGACACCAAGGGCCATAGTCCAGCTGACCTGGGGACAACCTTGGGTTGACTTTTCTGAGAGGGTCCTTTTGTGTCTTTAAAAAGTAGTATGTGTGCATGGATGTATCTGCTTGAGGCTTTACGTGTCTGTGTCTATGTGGGTGTGTTTGTGTGCAGATGTCTTCATTTGTCTGGTTTTTTGCAGGTATGTGTCTGTGTGTGGCTCCGTATATGTCTCTGTGAGCCTGTGTATGTATGTATCTGGGTGAACATGTGCATATTTGCGTGTCTCTGTGTGCATCTGGGTGTATATGTGCAAATGTATGTGTGTGTCTGTCTGTACATGTGCAAATCTATGTGTGTTTCTGTTTGTATGTGTGCATATCTCTGTGTCTCTCTGTATATATCTGGGTATATATATATAAATCTATGTGTATCTCTGTATTTCTGTGTGTTTCTGTATGTATGTGCATACCTATGTCTGGATATATATATATATATATCTACATGTTTATATATGTTTTGTGTACATGTGTATGCATATGTGTATATAAATGTGTCTCTGTATGTGTGTATTTGTTTATATCTCTATGTGTACATGTGTGTCTTTGAGTCTACATGTGTATGTGTCTGCATATGTGTCTCATTATCTGTGTTTATATATGTGTCTCTGTGTTTGGGTGTGTCCCTTTAAGTGAACTATATATATGTGTGTCACTAATTATATGTATGTATGTGTCTGTGTGTGATTTTGTATCTGTATATGTGTATATATGGGTCTCAATACATACATATATGTTTATAT
>NW_008329696.1:115974-216658 GCF_000622305.1 Nannospalax galili
CCACACAATTTATGTGTCTCTCTGCCTATGTGCGTGTGTGTGTTGCTCTCTGTATACTGAGTATATGTATGCTACTGAGTATACACATGTATGTGTCTCTGTGTGAGTCTGTCTCTGTATATGTGTATACATGTGTGTGTCTATGTATACATGTATATGTCTATATAATTTATGTGTATGTTTGTGTGTATTTGTTTATGTGTACTGAGTATATGTGTGTCACTGAGTGTGCACATGCATGCTGTGTGTGATTCCATGTCTCTGTGGGTTCATGTGTGGCTAGGTTCTGACGTCTTGGGATAGGATTCTTCGATCTTATGCAGTATTGGGTCATGATACTCAGGAGTTCTTTGGAAATGGGCTAAGACCTCTGTGGCTGACTCTGATTCTCCTCGGGCTAACAGGACAGAAACCCTCTGGGCTGAAGTGGCCCCTTGTGTTGAGAAGGGCCTTGCTCTCCAGACCCCTCAGGAGGAAGGTGACATTCGGCTCTTCAGGCCTCTTCAGGGAAGAAGCTCACAGGAGCCCCTCCTCCCCTCCTGGGAGCCAGTGGGTGCTTCTGCTTGATCTTTGGCACAGAGCAGTCTCCACTTTCTGGCCACCCCATGCTGTCCCTGTGGTGGGCATCAGGCTTAAGCTGGAGTACCTGGGGGATTCTGAGACTTTACATAGTGATCTCCTGGGCAACATAGCTTCACTTGGAGCCACTGGTTGGAATTCTCCACTTTGGTTTCTGGGGGCCACTGGAAGGTCTGCCCCGAGGAAGTGATAGGGGTGTCTTTGTACCCGTCGCAGGGAATCCCTGGTTTCAAAGGGAAGTGAAGAGAGAGGCAGTGAAGTGCCGAGGAACGGTCCTGGCTGTGCTTCTCTCTGTGTTCGTCAGTATTTTGACTTTCTGACAAAATAACTGAGTTAAAATAACATTTTGGCTCAGGTTTCAGGTTTCCATCCACAGCCAGCTGGTGCCACTGCAGTTTGGATTCAAGGTGAGGCAGAGCATCATGTGAAGAGTGTGTCGTGGAACAAAGTGACCTCATAGTGACCTCACAGTGGCCTCAGAAGACAGAAGGGACCAGGGATGAGGCACAGCCCCAAGAATGCACCCCAGTCACACACTTCCTCAAACTAGTTTGCAAAAGTGGAACCACCTCCCAGTAATGCCACAAAACCATCAATGGCTTAAGATATTGATTAACTCAGAGTCCTCAGGATTCAAATGCCTATTGATGGGTGGATTCACCAGCTAGACATTCTTCATCTCAACTACTGTTTTTTTCTAATCAGAGTACCAGTGAGTCACTCCCAAAATAACAATGGTGAAAACACATGGCAGCTAACAACAGTCCGTAACTCCAGTCTCAGGGGATCTGACAGCTTCTTCTGTCCTCCGCGGACATTGCATGGAACGGGTGCACTTACATACACACCGGCAATATATACATACACATAAAATAAAAATAATTTAAAAATTTTAAAAAAAGAATGTGCTAATATATACTGTCATATAAGTTAAAATTCATTGGGGTTTCAAGAAATAGAAAGTCAATTCGAATTTGCTTGAAATCACACATAATCTGCGTTACCTTTGGGTACAGCATCACAGGTGAAGACTTTGGCTTTAAGGATGACTTAAGTTTGGCGTGTCTCTCTGTATGTCTGTTCTGCACACAGCAGAACAGTGGCATGTCTGTGGATTGACTCTGTCCAAATAGCATCAAGGCATCTATCAGTGGGGCCAGGCTATCCCAGTGGATGCAGCACTCCTTGGTCACCAGAGCACCAGCTTGGATCACTGTGACTTCAGGGCCAGCCTTAGAACCTCATTGTGGGTGGAGCTTAGGTAAAGACTGGTTAGCTACGATGCAGAAAGGGAGAAAGAGGGGGAGGAAGATGGAGCTGTCATTGCAATTGAGTCCTTAGGCTTTGGGGACCTCCAGGTGCAGTCCTTCTGGTATATTCTGGGGATTTTCAGATGCATCCTGTCAGTTTTCTCTCACCAGGCCTCCCTCTGCAGTACACAGACAACTGTATGAACCAGGTACCCAGGACCTTTGCTGTCCCCCAAATGTACGATGTCCCTCTAGGTCTATAAATGCTCCTTCATATACAGGTCTGAGTGGATGCAAATCCCGCTCATCCATGGCCCTTACTGTGTCAGTTCATGCCTGTCCCAGCCCTGTCTATCCTTGGAAGCCCAATGCAGACAGCTTGCTTTCCAAACAGCCTCCCTCCACTTCTAAGCCCTGTGTGTCACCCCACCATGCTTTCCTTTTTCACTTTTCTTCCTTCCTTCCTTTCTTTTGGTACAAGGTATCGTAATTCTCATTCTCTCTCTCTCTCTCTCTCTCTCTCTCTCTCTCTCTCTCTGAGACAGGGTCTCCCTGGTAGCTCCAGCCTGGAACTTGCTATCTAGACCAGGCTGGCCTTGAACACACAGAGATCCACCTGCCTCTGCCTCCTGAGTGCTGGGATTAAAGGCGTGCACCACCATGCCTGGCTAGGATCTTTGACTATAAACTTACTTAATTAATTAATTTTTGGTTGTTTGAGTCAGATTCTCGCTGTAGCCCCAACTGATCTGGAACTTGCTATGTAGACCAAGTTGGCCTGAATCTCACAGAGATCCACCTGCTACTGCCTCCCAAGTACTGTGATTAAAGGCATGTGCCACAACTCCCAATAGGATTTATTTTTAGATTCATTTATTTTAGGTATATGAGTGTATATACCATTGTGATTTTGGGAGTGACCCACTGGTACCCTGATTAGAAAAAACAGAAATTGGGATGAAGAAAAAAATATATATATATACATATATATACATATATATGTACACACACACATATATACATGCACCACATGTGTATAGTGCCTGCAGAAGTCAAAAGAGGGCAGCAGATCCCCAGGAAATGGAGTTACAGGTAGCTCTGAGCCACATGTGCGTGCTGGGAACTGAACCCTGGTCCTCTGTAAGAGCAGCAGGGCTTTTACCCACTGAACCATCTCTCCAGCCCTTGAGACAGGATCTTCCTTTGTATCCCAGGCTGGCGGCTTCACCCAGTATCCTCCTACCTCAGCCTCTTCAATACCAGGATTACTAGCCTGTGCACCCTGGCCAGCTTCCCATGTCCTTAAGGATGATATGAGTCAGTACTACCCTCTGAACACTGTGGATTCCTCCACTATTGGACTCATCTTCACTTGAGCAATATAACAAGTGGTACAGACTAGACACTCAGTTGAGTAAACAGGTGAATCTAGGCCTAACCATCTTGCAGCAGAGCTCCGAGCCTGCAGCCTGAATGGAAATAAAAGAAAGAAGCACTTTAGAGATTTGAGGTCCCTCATTTTCGGCTTCTCTGATAATATAACAAGATCCAGGCAGCTAAAATATCTGCAACATTAAGACCCCACATTGCCACCACGGGACAAAGAGGCTCAAAGGCTTGCATCAGCTCCCAACCGAGCCCCGAGTCATTGGGGAAATGTGAGGCCTCCCCTGTGCAGGTCTCCCTATACGCAGGCTAGGAGAGTGATAAAAGACAGACATTATCTACATTCTAAATACATATAGGTTAATGAAAAGATCACTATTTTCTGGTAATCCATAATTCTCCCAAGATAAAGGACTCCTTCCTGTACATTCAAGAGCCAATAGCCACTTGGTGTGGAGTGGCCTTGGTCTCAGCTCCTGGCTGTGTTTTGACATTTCAAATTTGTCGAGGTCATGTGTGCAGCGGGAATGGCTTGCTAGAACACTGATGATAATATTCCTGGCAGGCGCAGGCGCTGGAAATTCCGGTTTCACGATATCTCATTATCTGCAGGTGCCATAATGGGAAACTGAATGCAGAGCTGTCAATCACGGAGGAACATTTGGAAACGCAGCACAGCCACATAAAAGCTTTCCCTGACTTACCCCCTCTGCTCAATGAAGGAGCTCAGAGAAAGCGCCTCGCAAGCAGCTCGGCTGCATCAAGTGCAACAGGGTGGACGAGGTCAACTGATGGAGCTGGTGCCACTAACGGCAGCACAGGGTCTCACCTGTCCTCAAGGCTGAGCCTCATGAAGTCATCTCCATCTGAAGAGGAACAGGCTCCCTGAATCATCCTCTAAGGATGGAATCTTCCTCTAAGGATGGAATCTTCCTCTAAGACCATTGTATGCTGCACTGTCTGTGACCCACTATCAGAGCATAGAAACTGTTTTGGGTTTTCTGAACCCCACATGCATGTCTATTGTGAGAACCCGGGTGAGGTAGGTAGAGGTGTAGACTAGACACTTGAAAATGCAAGATATTAATAGCTTGGGCACATGTAAATCGGCTATTAGCAAAGATGGGGTCTGGGGAGACTAGGAGCTTGGGGTGAGGCTATAATTCTTTGGTTATTTTTCCTCTTTGTTCGCTCCACTTAGGAGCTGGTCTTGGGTGAGTCTCAAAAATTTTCAAAACCCAACGAAACGTGGAAGCTATGATTTATTTAACACTTCTTTAAAAATCATTTAAAAATTAGTATTCATGGCCGGAAAGATAGCTCAACAGTTAAGACTATATACTGCTCTTGCAGAGGATTTGAATTCAGTTCCTAGCACCCATGTTGGATGGATCACAACCACCTGTAACTCTAGCTCCAGGGGCATCTGGAATGATTTTGGCCTCTCCGTGAAGCTTCATTCACATGAAAATACACATAAAATATAAAAATAAATCTTAAAAAAAAATACAGCCAGGCATGGTAGTGCATGCCTCTATTCCCAGCACTTGGGAGGCAGAGACAGGTAACTCTCTATGAGACTGAGGCCAGCCTGGTCTACAAAGTGAGTTCCAGGCCAGCTGAGGCTACAGGGAAACCTTGTCTCAAATAACAAAGGAAAAAAAAAAAAAAATCCCGAGAGGGGCCCCTGAATTTGAGGTTGGGAGACCCTTCAGTGGCAGCTGCTGTTCAGCTCCAGTGAGAGTTCAGTCAGAGGAATTGTCTGGCAAGACTGGCCAGCTTTGCTAAGAAGTTGGGCATTCAAACTTGTGTTTTCAAACACTACACACAGTAGTGGGTTCACAGTGACATGTTCACAGGTGTATGTGACTCATTTTGAACACATTGACGCCCTATAAAGCTTTTCACTTTAAATAATTCTGGCAACTTATTTAGATTTCAAGACCAATACAATAAAAAGCCGTATTTTGGATATCCAACTGTCGAAGTCTCCAGTGAGAAGTAAAATTTCATTCTGATGCAGGACTGCATGAGGTTCTGTCTAGAACTTGCCAGAACTACATTCCAGAGCCTCTTTGTCTACCAAGGAAGATGTCTCACTTACAGGAGCAATTTTCTTTTCATAAAGGGTAAATACTTGTTTCTAATTGAGTCCCTTTATCCTCTTTGCTCCCTCTGGTCCAGTTTGCTTTGCTGTGGTTGTGCTGAAAACGCTGACCAAAAACAGCATGGGGAGGAAAAAGCCCATTTCACCCTCAGCTTACACAGTTCGTCATGGAGGGCAACCAGGGCAGGAGCTCAGAGCATGAACCTGGAGGCAGGAGCTGGAGCACAGACCATGGAGGAACTCTGCTTACTGGCTTGCTCCCTGGCCCCTGCTCAGCCTGCTTCCTTATGTAACACAGGCCCACCTGCCCAGGGGTGGCACCACCCGCAGTGGGCTGGGCCCTCCCACATCACTCTTCAAGAAGATGCCTCACAGAAATGCCCTAGGGCAAATCTGATAGAGTTAAATCCCCAAATGAAGTTCCCTCTTCCAGGGCATGTCAAGTTGACAGCAGCCATCCCTTGTCTCTCTCTCTCCCTCCTTCCTGCTGTCTACCCCTCCCTTCCTGCCTTCTTCTTTACTTCTTTCTTCCTCCTTCCCTCCTCTTTCCCTCTCTCCTCCATCTCTTCTTCTCCCTTCCCTCCCTCCCTTCCTTCCTCTGAGTTGTAGCTCTTCAGCTGTGCTTAGCCCTGCTAAGTGTCCTGGGATGGCAGTGCAGCCAGTGAAAGTCCTTTCCCTGAGCCCACCCATGGCGGGAGGAAGTACAGAGTAAGTGCAGCTGTGGCAGAAGGCCATGTTCTCATGCACCCTCTTCTACCCCAGGGATTAAGGGGGTGGGGTTGTGGTGGACTGCACTCTGCCCTTAGCAAGAACCCGGACTTGCTCCTGAGGACTCAGTACACAAGAAGTAATCCCAGTAACCGTCCTCAGCAGCCAAGGAGCAGTGGTCAGGAAAAGGCTTTGGAGGAATGAGATATTTTCCTTGGCAAAGACCCGACTCTAGGGCAGGATAGAGGTGGAGGTGAGTCAGAAGAACCCACCCCCCCACCTACTTGACGATACAGATGAAGGGATGGAGACCCCAGCTCTGTGTTCAACCAGGTGAATTGGAGGACAACAGACTTAGGATGGAATCGCAGACTCATTTCTTACTAACAGAGCTGCAGTGAATTATTTTCTGTAAGTCTCAGCTTCCTTCATTGTAATCTTCATCTACCAGGACTGTCAACAGTGTGGACAGAATTGACAGAGATAATGTATAATTTGGAGGGCTTAGACCAGCACTGGAATGTAAAAATTATCCAGAAAAGGAAGAAACAGAAAGTTCTTTAAGTTAAGTCAAAAATCTAACACCTGGGGCTGTAGAGATGGCTCAGTGGTTAAGAACGCTGACTTCTCTTGCAGAGGACTTGAGTTTGGTCCCCAGCAATCACACAGTGGTTCATATGTGGCTGTAACTCCAGTTCCAGGGGATCTGATGCCCTCTTCTGGCCTCCATAAGCTCCTGCACACATGTGGTGCATATGAACTCACATAGGCAAATACACATAAATAAGTAAAATAAATAAAAATAGAAATATTTAAGCCAGGCGTGGTGGCACACGTCTTTAATCCCAGAACTTGGGAGGCAAAGGCAGGTGAATCTCAGCACTTGGGAGGCAGAGGCAGGTGAATCTCTGTGAGTTCGAGGCCAGCCTGGTCTACATAGTGAGTTCCAGGGCAGCTGGGGCTACAGGGAGACCCTGTCTTAAAAAGACAAAAAAAGAGAAATATTTTAAAAATCTAACAGTGGTAGCACACACCTTTAATCCCAGCACTTGGGAGGCAGAGGCAGGTGGAAGATACTTAGCCTCTTAGAGCTTTAATTTTTGCCTTCTATAAAATTAAGGTGGCACACTCCTTTCATCCCAGCACTCAAGGCAGGCGGAGTGGCAACTGGAGGAGTTCCAGGCCTGCTGGGGCTACAGGGAGACCCTGTCTCAAAAAGACCAAATAATAATAATAATAATAATAATAATAATAATAATAATAATGATAACAGTGGTCTAAATAGGAATTGAGCTGCCCCAGGAAGGAGGGTACCTCCCATTATCAGAAGTGATCAAGCAAAGGGAGGAGGTGGTAGTTGTCAGAAACCAGCTCTGTTGTGAAGGGCTTTAAGATCGTTTATGCAACTTCAAGTTCTCCTTCCGCATTGAACAGCCAGCATGCTTAGAAAAGAACCAGATCCTGAAAATGCAGTGTATGTGTATGTGTGTGTTTACACAACTGACTGTAACTCCAGTGTGCAAGTGTATTCATGAACAAGACTATCAAACAGATGTATATGAATTAGGAAATAAAAACAATAATAATTGTTATTTTATTTGCTGGGCTGAGGCTGGAACTCAGGGATACATTCTAGGCCTCTGTTCTGCTGCTGAGCTCCATCTCTGCCCAATGATTTCATTTTAAATATTGGCATCAGCAGAGGCTGGACTTCCTGAATACCCAGCACAGCCACCAGCTGAGCCAGCATTCTAAAACATGGCACTGCAAGGTACATACGGACACACTCAGGCCTCTCTGTGTCTCTGTGAACAACTTTTCCCTGAGTGCTGACCACTGAAAGGGACTGGAATGGATGCTACATTGGGTAATTGCATGGAAAACTATGATAAAAGTGCTTCATTTTACTATATAGAGAGGTGATGTGAGATACGTTTTTCACTTTCCCTATCTGGTTTGTTAGGCTCTTTGATGGCTGAGTCCCTTCTTTCCCTTTCCTCTTTAATATCTAAAATCCCTGTTCTACACTTAATCTAGAATGTCCTTCAAAGGCATCTGGTTGAAGGCTTGGTCCCCAGGCTGGTGCTGTTGGGAGGTGGTAGAAGCTTTAAGAGGTCGGGCCTAGTGGAAGGTTTTTACATTACTTGGGTACTGGACCCTCCCAAGGGGATGTGGGACCATGGTCCCTTCCTGTTTTTAGCTCCACCATACTCTCCTGCCATGATGTGCCCCTTCAGTATAGGCCTAAAAACATCAGGGGCCAATGGACTGAGCCCTCCAAAGCCGTGAACCCAAGTAACCCTTTCTCTTTCTAAGTTGACACTGTCAGGGATTTCTGACTAGAATGGAAGCTGATAGCACCCTCCCTTATCTTGGGCTACTGTCCACATTGAAAAGCACATCAGCTCCTCTCAACTGGATGCTTGTGAATAGACATCAGTAAGGGTTCTGTGGTTGGGTTGACTCCTATCCAATGGTGCTGGCTGATGGGGAGATATTGATTGCAAGATAAGGAAACAGTCGGCCTTTCTAGAGCTCTGAACCCTGCCCCCTTCATTTGTAGATAGCTGTGGGCTTTGCCATCATGTGAACATCTGAGTTCACAAGGGACCAAATAAGGCTGGGGATGTGGATCAATGGTAGAACACTTGCCTAGTATATACGAGGTCCTGAGTTCAGTCCTCAGCGCTGTAAGAAAACAAAACAAAATCAACCCATGAGACCAAATGAGAAACCACTTCACATTGTTTTATTCTGTTAGTTGAGTTTTGGTCTGACGTTTCTAGAAATTGTCTTTCTGTCTCTAACTGTGTAGACTTTGGTTTTGGGTTTATTGGCTAACTTTCACTCAAGGAGAATCGTTGTATGGGGTGCCTTGGATCTTGACTCACTTTGAAGCATTAGGCACAGTCCACAGTTCCAGCACTGTGCCCCATCCATCCTCTCCCAGCCCACCTTCCCTCCTGGTTCACTAACTGCAAACCCCTAACTTAATTTCAAAATCTGGAAAGCTGTCCCATGAATAAGCTGATGGTTCCACTTTTACCTAATTTTTTTTAATTCTTTCTTCAGGCAATTTCAAAATCTACTACTATGAAGGAGTAAATTTGAACAATCCTTTAGCCTGGCTATGTGTCCTTAAGGGAGTTACTAAGCACCTCTGAGTTTCAGAAATGACAACAGTGGGACTGGAGAGATGGCTTAGTGGTTAAGAGCACTTGATCTGAAGGACTGGAGTACAAATACCAGTATCCATTAACAAGCTGAAAGTCCCCCAATCTCCTGGAACACCAGCTCTGAGGAATCATCACCCTCTCCTTGCCTCTTTGCATGCACCAGAGCACATACATGCACATACACTCATACAGGTACATAAACATACGCACAATACAAATAAATAAAATAAACCCTTAAGAAAGAAAGAACTGAGAAACTCCAATGCAGTCAGGAAAACAAGACCGTCTGATCATTTTACCTTACTAGGAATCAGAAAGAATCTCAAACAATGTCTTCTTTTGATATAAATATGAGACCAGCAGCTGGAAAGTTAAACAGTCAATTCTCAGGCTTGCCATCTCCCAACCACTGGATGCTGTGCTGAGCCTTGCCTTCCTTGGCTGGCCTCCCTCTTAAGGGCATCCACAGCTCAGAAGGAAGTCCTGTGTCCCAGCTCTGCTAAGGATCAGGGGGGATTCCCCACATTATGAAAACCTCCCCATGGGGACTGACTGACATACATTTTACTTTTAAATGTTTAAATTGATTGATTCTTTCTGACAACGTTTTCTTACAGGCTTTCCCCTCCTAATGAATCCGAGCCTTTGCGAGTGGCATGTGATTGACAGAGCCACAGACTGACAGCTTCGAGTTTCTTCGAAGAGTAGGGTTTGTGGCAGCCTGTCTGGGCCCAGGTGAACCAGAGAATGAGGGATGGTGTTTCTATTTCAGAGGGTGGCCTGGATTGCTTGTCTGAATCTCCTTAATAATTGCTTTAGACTTTTGTGTATTCAACAAACATTTCTTGAGTCTCTAAGATTTGTATGCTGGACGGTGCTAAGATGCTGTGGTGAACTAAGTATGTCCCCTGCCATCAAGGAGTTCTGTCTCACAAGGTTTGAAGACTGAGTGCTAACTCCAGAGAACAGTCCTGTAGACTCCAGGGTCCCAGGGCTTGGTAACAGGGAGGAGCTACTGTTAAATGATATGGGAAGGGATAGCAGCGAAAGGCACTGGCCCTCATTTATGCCTTTGCCCAAGTGGGTCCTTCAGGTCCAGCATCACAAATCATTCAAAGGCAAGCATTCTCTCCTGGCTAAAAAGTCAGGGGCAAAGACAGGTCCCAAATCACAGCTCATTTAAAGCCAAGCATTCTCTTATAGCTAAGGGATCAGGGACAAAAAGGGACACTGTGGTGCTGAGGCTGGAACAGCACTGAAGGAAAGTCCATGAAGGCATATAAAAATGTTTGGGATTTCTCCTCTAGCCAGAGTACTTCATAAACATTTCTAAGGACGGGGTTGGTAGGTGGGAATCCTCACTCACAAAGACGTCTTTGCAGCAATGGTGGACTGGAGAGGGGAAGTCTGGAGGCAGGGTTATGAAAAGTAGACGTTAATTAAACAACATGTTAATTAGCTTTTGTGTTACTGTGACCAAATACCTGACAGAAGCAACTTAGGAGGGAAGGGGCTTGTCTTGGCTTATGGTTTCAGAGTCACTTGACTGCATATGTTGGATAGACCATCATGGAGGAGAGGTGGGAGGTTTCTCACCTGATAGTTGACAGGAAGCAGAGAGAAGGGAAGGGCCTGGGATCAGGTCTAACCTCCAAAGGCACACTCCAGTAACCCACTTCCTCCAGGTATGCCCTTCCTACCAAAGTTTTCAGAACCTTACAGTGCCACTTGTTGGGACAATTGCTCAACACAGGAGCTCCGGGGAGGGGGACCCTTCAAAGTTATGCCGCAGCAGTCAGATTTTGGAAGTTTTGTCAAATGACTCTAAGGACTTGCTGTGCACTAGTGTTAGAGGGGGGTAAGTTGAGGAATGTACTTTTGCTATGGGTAGGTAAGTTAAAGGGGATGGGTAAATTAAAGAAAGTACTCAAGTTGGGGGGTAAGTTAAGGCAGAACACAGGGAGGAGGCTGCAGCTTCTTTCTCCCGTCAATGTGGTCAGGAACCAATGCGTTTGGTCTTGACTATACTGATTAAGTTGCTGGTGGCATGTCCAACACTGTAATCCAATAACGGTTGAGGTTTGGGTTTAAAACAGATGAGAAGGCCAAAGATGTTTCCAGTTCTGTGCAGTAGCAAGATTAGTCTGGACATTTCTCACTTAGTTCTTTTTATTATTTTTTAAATGTGTATAAGGGTATTGTCTGCATGTATGTAAGTGCACTCGTGCCATGAAATGCCTGTGGAGGCCAGAAGAGGGTGTTAGATTCCCTGGAACTAGAGTTGCAGATGGTTGTTAGCTGCCATGTGGGTGCTAACTGAACCTGGGTCCTCTGCCCTGTCTCACTTAGTTCTGTAAAGTGCAATTTTACTAATTGGTATTGATCCCACTCTGGCGTCTGACAGTCTGCCCATGCCAACACTCTTCTCCTGCTGCGTCCAGGTGTGGCTCTTTGACCAAACTGGAGCCATTTGTACGGTGAAGCTGAGTGTCTGTTTGGAAAGAAGGTATCTGTGGCATGGAGATTTCCCACCTGTGGTAGTTTGAAGGCAAAATGCCCCCTTAGGCTCATGTATTTAAACACATAATCCTCAGTTGGTGATGCTGTAGGGAGAAGTTGCAGAACTTTTAGGAGGTAGAACCTTGCTGGAGGAAGTATGTAACAGAAGGCGGGCTTTGAGAATGGATAGCCTTGCCGCACTTCCTGCTTGCTATCTCTGCTTCCTGGGAAACATAGATTAAAATGTGACCCGCCAGCTTCCACTCCTGCTCCCATGTCTCGCCCACCATTATGGACTCTTAGCCCTCTGTAATAGTATGCCAAAATAAACACTTTCTTCTCCAAGTTGCTTTTTTTAAAAAAAACTTTTATAAAAACTTTATTGAGAATTTCATACACGCACATAAGGTGTTTTGATCAAATCCACGCCCACTCCCTCTCCTCCAACACCTCCCAAATCTCCCCATCACTTTTTCTGACAACTTTGTGTACTCCCTTCCTTCCTTCCTTCCTTCCTTCCTTCCTTCCTTCCTTCCTTCCTCCCTTCCCTCCTTCCTTCTCTCTCTCTCTCTCTCTCTCTCTCTCTCTCTCAATGGGGCTTTTTGCTATCCTAACATTCCCCCCCCGAAGAATCTTTTAGGGATTAGATAAGAGCCCCCAAATATTTTTGGCCTTTGGAACAGAGTATGTTGCTAAGAGGCCCAAGGACATTATGACTTTTAGCCAAGAAACTGGCTACCTTTTTGGGGGGTCTTTTTACCCTAACTGCCTAGCCAATTCCTACCTCCTATTCTCATCACATCATCCTCTGAAGAGGTTAGGCAAATTGCCAGTAGGGACTAGGGACGTGACTGCTCTGGCTTCTTCCATGCTGAACAGGGAGGGACGCAGGGTAAGGCAATTGGGGTCTACCTAAAAGACTTTCAAATTGCATAGCTCTTATCACCATGTGGGGGCAGGATCCAGGGGTTCTCAGTCCATCCCCTGAGTTCTCAGTCCCTATGCCAGAGGGAAGCCAGAACAGGCACTCTAGCGGTCTGCTGAGAGCTCTCTAAGTTGCTTTTATCACAGCAACAGAAAGGTACCAAATACACCATCTGAATATACCAAACCTCAGAAAACACAAACATGGTTTGTCACTATTCCTAAAGCCTGAGGACCAAGGACCATCCCTGACTCCAGTGACTTACAGGCATCCACTATCATACTGTAGCATGCGTGGGTGTCCCTAACCTGTGAGGTTCACCTGAGAAGGGAGCAGGCTGCTCTTTCCACATTTCGGGGCCAGATTGGTTTGGACAGTCACAGTGAGATCATCCTGCTGTTAATTGACGGTCTTTATCTCCTACTGTGGTTGACTGAATGGTTAATACAAAAAAGAAACAACAAAAGCAGAAATAGCAGGTTTTTCCCCCAGCAAACACCAGAGCTTGTTTGGAAACATCCCCCGGACCCCCTCCCAGTCCCCCCCACTTGCCTCAATTGTCTCTTCCTTATCAATGACAGAAAGCGCCTGTACCTTATTATAGTTTAAAATAGGTTGGGGGTGAGTAGCACCCTCTGCTCCTCACACCGAGGCTCGGTGGGATTTCATCCAGAAATAAAAAGCCCAAGAAGGTTCCAGAGACTCCAAAACAGTCCCAGGAGAAACCGGAAACAAGGAGAAAATGCGTGTGAAGGTTCCCACCAAAGGGGCTAACAGGAAAGTGGCTTTCCCCTGATCCCAAGGAAAATTCGGCCAAGATCTAGGGTGGGTCACAGCCTGTCTCCCAGGCAATACTTCAGAGTGACACGGCAGAGCAGTAAATTACAGAGTCTTCCAGGAATGGTGCCAGAGAACTTGACATTTCGCATTCCCTCACACATTGGCAGCTGTCACCATGGGTAACAAAATGCAGGCACTACCCACGGCTCAATAGGTAGCCCGTCCCCTAGAATTTAGAAGCACCCGTCTCTATCCTTGACAGTCCAGTGTCCGGGGACGCAGCTCCAGATGCGGTTTTGATGAAACATTACTGAACACATGTAAAGGCAATGGCGTGTTTTGAATGTACAAGTTGGGTTGAGAATAGAATTGTGGAAGCTGACAGCTCTGGACTGCATAGATTTAGCATTAGAGCTTACATCTGTCCATGTATGTTTCCTTATCACTGAAACAGGGTGTTGTCCTTGAGAGTGATGCGGAAAATTCAGATGAAAGACACAAAGACTATTTGGAAATATCCATGAGCTCACTGCTCAGATAAAATTGTTATTTTTTGTTACAAAATCTTTTGAGAGATGTATATGATAATAGATGGCATAATATATAACTTACAAATATATAACCAACAAAAATAGTATATAACTTAATATATGTATACCTGAAACACCTTTCCTGAACACAATGGCTCCATTAATCATTAGAAACTCATTGCTCCTTTATTTGGAACAGGGTGGCTCTGTGTTAATGGGGAATGGATTGGCAGGTTACTAACTGAACAGGAAAGCATTTTTAGTTAGCAATAAAATTTCCATTCATTCACTCAATTTAATTTTCATTTCTTCTTCTAAATCACAATTAAACATCAGAATTTGAACCTATGCTCTTTTTAAAATAAAATTTTCTTCTTTGAAAGTTTCATACATTCGTACACTGTAAATTGATCGTAACCACCCACCACTACCTCCTTCCAGCTCCCTGTACTGCCCCCTACCCAGTCTCCCTCCTAGCCTCATGTCTCTTTTTATTTCATTTCTGTTATTAATAACCCCTGAATCCAGTCAGTTCCGTCCTTATACACATGGGTGTGGCCATCTACTGGGGCATGAGCCACCTTCTAATGCCCATGTCTCCAAAGGAGAGTGACTCTCCCTTCCTCAGCAGCCATCAACTGCCAATAGCAACTCAGATAGGGCTGGGGTCTTGTGGGGTTCTCCCATCTATGCTGGAACTTTGACTGGCTCCATCTTGCGTAGGTCTTGTTCAAGTAATCACAGCTGCTATCGGTTGATGCATGCAATGATCATGTCATGTCCTGAAGGCAGCATTTCATACCTCTCCTCCCCATCTGCTGGCTCTTGCATCCTTTCTACACCCTCTTTCATAAAGTTATCTGAGCTTTAGATAGTGAGAGGCTGATATAGATGACCCAGCCACAGCTGAGCACCTGACATTATTTATACAAGGCACTTTGATCAGTTGTGAGTCTCTTTGTTAACAGCTACTTATTGTGTAAAGAAGCTTCCTTGACCTGTGTTGAGGACAACACAAATCTATGGGTATAAACAAAAATATTTAGAAGGTAGTTTGACAGCATGATCACTTAGTTGAACAACAATAGTCAGTTCCCCCTAGGGCCTATGATCTCCCCAGTCGTGGACTTTTGGACTTTTGACCAGGTTTACAGTACCAGACATGAAATCCCTCCATGGAGCAGGCCTCATAGCCTACCAGAAAGTAGTTGGTTATGCTTATAACCCTTGTGCCACTATTGCATAAGTAGGCGCATCGGTAGGCGCATCAGTAGGTCAGTGTTACAGCACGCGGGGTCAAGGTGTGGGTAATATTGATATCTTTCCTTGCCCAGCAGCTTACATAACACTTTCTGGTAACATGTAAGCTGGCATCAGAGAGAGAGTTACCTGATCAGTTCAGAGTTGATTTGTCTAAGATCTGCATTCAAAGTATGTTGTGGCTTCAGCAAGGGAGACTTACCATCTAGTTATGAGGAGCAACAAAGGACAATGGCAGTAGCCTGCATTGTTTGGAGTGCCTCCCTAGCCAATAACTCTCTCCATCATAAGCAGTAATCCCCAGATTTATGGGAAAATTTTTAGTTCACATTGGTAATCTGGATTGTAATATGTTCAAACACTTGCATGATTGACAGCTTATCTTTAAACCTCATTAAAGAATATCGGGAACTGCTCTGCATTTCCCATTTGATTAAGCTAAGAGTAACTCCTTTCCCCTGAACTTAGTCACGCATTCTTTGAAGACGGTTTCTCTTGAAAGCCATAGGGAAATGTTAGGCAGATGGGTGTTCAGTATGTGGGAGAAAGGCCCTCACCCATTGGTTATCTGAACCTCTTCTAACTGGGATGCGGTATTCTGTCTTCTTGTCCGCAGATATTGGCCACGTTAGTGTCGGTCTTGAGGTATTTCTACGGACAGCAAGGGCTCTGAGTTTTAATCAGCATCCACTTCTCTGCTGCCCCAGCACTAATGACTCTCAGCAGGGGTGAGTCTGACAAATGGATATGCTCCCATCCAGGACTGTGTGTGCTGTGCTAAGCAGTGGCAGCCATGGCACATACTACTCACCAAATTCCAGCCTCTGGTGGCAGCACTGACTGTGAGAGCCCATGCTTGAATCCTGACTCATAGCTTACCATCAGAGACCACGGCAACTCTCTACACTCGATTACAGGCACCCCCCGAGAGGGAAACAAAGTCATGACCAGGGTTTAGCCTTGGCCCTGGTGCATCCCAAGGCTCGGTGGCCTTTTGTCTTCCTCTGCCCTCACACAGTGAGTGCTCATCTGTGTACCAACATTCATGTGTGATGACCCATGAAATCCTCACTGCTGCCCAGTAGGGTGGAGCCACTGAGTCTGCAGGTGCAGATGGAGAAACGGAAGCAGGGGAGAATTACACAACAGTCCTCACATTACATAGAAAAGTGAAACCAGATTGAAGATTCTAGAACTCTAAGAATTAGGGATACATACTGTACCTATGGAGACTAGATGGATATTTGTGTGTCTGCATTATTAGGTTTTTTTTTTAGAAAATGCATATGTTCATCATACAAAATGGTGGGTTTCACTGTGACATTTTCACATGCATATGTCATCCATGTACTGTGATCATATTCAGCCCCATGACCTTCCCTTTTATTTTTTTGTATATTTTTAATTGGTTCATGACCTTCCCTCATTGTCCCTCCTTTCCTCTTCCCACTGGCTCTTCCTCCCAAAAGTTCCCCCTTCTATTTCCAATATATATATAATATTATATACTATTATTATATACTTTATATATATCTACTATATATATACACACATATATTTCATTTCCATATGAGAGAAAACGTGGTCTGTGTCTGGATCTGGCTAATTTTATTTAGTGTGCTGCTCCTTTTTTGTGTGTGAATGTCTTAATTTTGTTCTTCGTTACAGATGAATGATAGTCTACTATATACACATATATATAATCATAGTTTCTTGACGACTCATCTGTCGATGGGCATCTAGGCTGGTGCCATACTCTACCCATTGTCAACAGTGCTACAGTAAACATGAAGGTGCAAGTCTCTTTGTGGTGTGCTGACTAGGTTCCCTTCAGGTAGATAACCCAGGAGTGGAATATCTGGATCATGCTTCACGTTTTTAGTCTTTGTGTGTCCCCAGGGATACACATTCCTCTGAGGGCCGGGGCCTGCTTCAGAGAACTGGC
Organism: Nannospalax galili; assembly: GCF_000622305.1. NCBI lineage: Eukaryota > Metazoa > Chordata > Mammalia > Rodentia > Spalacidae > Nannospalax > Nannospalax galili. Next base: position 133,120 of record NW_008329696.1, read on the forward strand.
TGTGGAGAGAGGAGTATTGGCGCCATCTTGGAAGCAAGTGTTGGGGGAAAAAATGACCCCAGTATCTCACCCGTAGACGCAAGCGGGGGCATTAACCTACCTGGGGCAAGACCGGGGGACCCACAAGGTGTGAGGGAAAGCTGGAGACTGGGGGGTGGCGCGGAAGCAATCTGGACCCACAGTCCGCTGAGCCACAGAGCGGAATGGGGCGCTGGATGTTCGCCTTTGTAAGTTACTCTATTTCCCCCCACCCAGGATATAAACTATGAAAAATTCGGATAAATATGTGTTATGTGGTTTGTGTACCTGAGTCAGGAGCATGAGACCCTGAAGAGAATGAGGGAGGGTCAGAGAGCGGAAGGAGAAAATTTAGTGGGGTTTGTCTAACAGGGCCAGGAGCAAGGGACCCTAAGGGAACTCTGGCGACACTTTGGTAACCCCACATGAATGTCCACAGCGACTGGACTAATGTATGTTACTACCAACAGGCTATGGGGTTTCTTTCCCATCCCGCTTTGTTTTCTTGATGATAGCAGTTCTGACTGGGGGTGAGGTGGGCTTGATGTGGTTCCGATGGGAGCACTGTTCATGGGTGTGTCCTGAGGCCCTTCCCCTCTTGCTTGGTGTCCTTGTGATCCTGCAGCATATTCCTTAAACCACATCACAGTAGCCCACTCCATGGTTCTTAGCCACTATGCTGTTGAACGCTTAGATTCTAGAACTCTGAAGACCCATAGGTACTCTGCCTATGTACAGATAGATGGGTATTCAGCCTAGAGCTGAATAGGTTCACAGGGTTGTGAGGCTTCTGTTGCTGAACTGGAATGGATCTGGTTAAGTGGTCCTGGATAGATCACAAGACATCTTTGCATCTCTGTCACTAAAATATGTTCTGATGCCCATCTCTTCACCCACTGAAGTGATATTTTGCTATAGAAATGAAGAATGAAATGTCTGTGGTAGCCTTAATGACCTGGTCTCAGACAGAGTCCGTGGAATAATCTGACTTCAAGACCTGTGTCAGTGCATCAAGTTAGCCACGTGGACTCGGTGCCAGAACCCATGCCTAGCACTCTGTCAGCTATTGGAGGAAGACAGGAAAGCAGGCTCCGCACAGAAGGGGTTTTTCAACATCCTCAGGGCTCCTTGCTGGACATCCTTCATTTATTATCAAATACTCACCAGTACCAGGACTAAGACAGGCTCCTTGGGGTTTTCAGCCTCTTTTGCAATGCTAAAATTGTTCTTAGGAGAAAAAAGAAATCTGCTTTCCGTTTTGGCAAATAAACCCTTCCAACATGAATGTCATTTTGTAAGTCTCTCATTGTGAGCAATGTGGAGCATCCTTCTTCACTGAAGAGGCTCCATGGTCCCAGAGCAAGTAGGGGAGGTCTTCTGGGGATGGGGCACCCTCTTCCAAGCCAGCAGCCCACACAAAGGTCAGCCACCCTGTGGGAATAGGATGACAGACTCTTGGAAAGTGTTCTAATTTGGATTCTGTTGTGATAAAACGCTGACCAAAACCAATTTTGGGAGGAAAGGGTTTGTCTCCACTTACATGCTATGGTCCATCTTGAGGGAAGCAAAGGCAGGAACTCAAGGCAGGAACTGAGGCAGAGACCATGGAGGAATACCCCTTCCTGGGCTACTTCTCCTGACATGCTCAGAGAGCTACAGCCCAGGCCCACCTGCCCACGGATGGCATAGGCCTCAGTGGGATGGAACCACCTACATCAATTAGCAATTAAGGAAATGCCCCTCCCCCAGACATGAGCACAGGTCAATCTGATCTGGGAAATTCTCAGTTGAGGTTCTTTCTTCCATAGTGACTCTAGGTTTGCATCAAGTTGACAGTTGAAGCTAACTGTGGCGGAAAGCACAGATCTGCTGCTTTCTAGATCTGGTCAAAGAGAGTGGAGCCCTCCAATGAAGGCACCCAGGCTGCCCCAGGGAAGTGAGTGTCAAACAAGAGCCAGGCTCTGACACTGGAGGTGTCAGCACGCTTCTGCTTTAACAGCCACTTTATACCCAACCATCAAGGTCATAGCACGAACATTATTTCCAAAGTACAGAATTCTGATCTTACAATTGCAGAAAAGAAGTTTTATTCAGATGCAAGCTCATATTCACTGAGTGTCCATCATGAACCAGACTCTGGTGTGGAAATACTGATTTCATTAAGCTTTGCAAGATAAGTATTCATATGTCAATTTCTGTGGTGTAGGGGATGAAAATTCTACACACACACACACACACACACACACACACACACACACACACACACACGTACACACAACAGTAATCATGTACTAGATAATTTCAACATAATCAAAAATTTAATTGGTAAAATAGCTACAAAAGGTGATTTTTCTATGTCAGGGCAGATCTCTACCCTAAGGTTACAGCCACTTGGAACTGGTTCAATTTAGCAAATAACCTTTTACAAAAAGATTTATTTGTATAGTTTTTAAATTATGTTTATGGGTGTTTGTTTATGTATCTGCAGTGCCCATGGAGTCCAGAAGAGAACAATACAAATCCCCTGGAACTGGAGTTATAGGAGGTTGTGAGCCACCTCATATAGGTACTGGGAACCAAACTCGGGGCCTCTGGAAGAGCAGCAAGTGTTCTTAACCAGCAAGCCGTTTTTCTAGTCCCCAAATAACTTTCTTGTTGTCCTCCTCCAGCTCTTTTCTTTCCCCAGTTCAGGAAACCTTGACTTGAATCCTCCTTTTTCATGGCTCCAATATCTAGTACAAAGGCCCATCTTGTACTGACCCCAAACAAGCACTGCCTCTCTCGTTGTCATTACAATGTGTCCAGTGCCTGTCACATCTGAGCATTCTCTAGGCTCCAACTCAGAGAGTTGGTATGCTAGCTTTATGTCATGATTAGAAATACTCTGAGATCAACAACTTAGAAGGAGGGAAGGTATATTTTGGCTCACAGCTTGGGAGGTTTCTGTTCATAGTCAGTTGACTCATTGCTTTGGGGCCGGTGCTGAGGAAATATAAAATGGTGATGATAGGGACATGTGATGGGGTAAAAAATCACTCACCACATGGAGTCCAGGAAGTCCAGGAAAAAAAGAGTGAGTGAGAGAAAGGGAGAGAGGGAGAGAGAGAAAAAAAGAGATCTTAACATCTTCACCAAGAACATACATCCAATGACCTAACTTCCGCTAAACATCTAAGGCTCCATTCATTTCCAATAGTGCAACAGACTAACGAACCTGTTAACAGTTAGCCTATGGGCCTTTGGGGAACGCTCTAGATCCAAATCTCAGCAACACACCTTGTGAAGAGATGCAGTGCACTCTGTCATGCTCACAATACTGTCTTCACCCTCATGAAAAGTGCAGAGCACCTGCTCAAGTGAGTCCTCTACCAGGACCTGAGGGCCACAGTCAAAAAACGACCCATGGGGTCCTCTGCACAAGGCACTTCTGGGAGGTTTGTGTGCATACTGTTCCCAACCCTCCCATGGCTTAGACTTCACATCCACACTGAGCCCACCAGTGATAGGTAGATGCTAACTCAGGCCTCCACGTGGTGCTGCCTGCCTTGCCTGGCCATGTCAGTCTTTGAGGTGAACTCCTCTGGGCACTGACATTAGAAGGGCCAGGAAAGCCATGTCTCAGGGTGGCAGCCATCACTAGAGTCTACAAGCAAGATGTAGCAACCAAATGTCTCCATCTAGCTTTGAACTGACAGCTACTGATAATGAACCTGCTGCCCAATTTAGCTTATTTATTGTTATGAAATAACGACAACACTGAGCTTATTCCTTGAGACCTTCCTTGATGAATACTGTTAGTAACTGTGTATCACACCACAGCAAGAAGAAATGTTATGCTACCTTTGTGGCAGGGAATAAGATTTGTAGAAGAGGAAGTTCCTTGAGGTCTCTTAGTTAATGAGGGATAGATCCCTCCATCAGAAGCAAATGTGTGGTCTTGCAATACTGTCTTTTCTCAACTTAGCATGAGGCCCCCAAAGCCCGGCTAATGGCAAAGATTGTGAATCACTTAATTTTTGTATGTGTGTGTTTTAGAATGAGCTATAAATGGCTGGCATTTGAAAATCAAAATCGACATCATCGGAAGTATAAAAATAATGAGGTGGGTGGTAAATGGCACCTCAGCGCGTGTGAGCAATTTGCACAAGGAAGGAATGGGGGCCATTTAGAGCCAACAAAGAAATGGCTTCTCTATAGTCACAGATAAAAATGCCATATTCAGCGTTAGGGGAAGGCAGCTTCTAAGCAGTCCCATTTATTGTTAAGCCTCCTTTTGATTATGGCAAATAAGTTTCCCTTTAACAGGAGACTTTCTTATAAAGGGAAGGGAGAGGGAAGAAAATAAGCTGCGCATTCTGGTGCAAATGATCCTTTCAGGAGGATTGTCTTTGGGGCAGGGCCTGTCCTATCCGTCTGCAGGCTTGCTGGCATCTGGTGGGGCCTTTCATGGCACGGGGTCTCTTCCGCTGACCATCGAGGAAGCTTATTATCTCCCAGAAGCGCATAATGTGTTGCGCCAACTGACTGCATTATAGCAAGCCCCTAAATTGTATTTGGACAAAGAATAATTGAACACTGGACAGAATAACAAATGCCCCGGTCAAGTTTGCTTCATGGGTTTATCGTGTTGTATTAACATGATAGAAATATGAATACTTAAATCTTATCTCAGGTACACTTTATAACTGCATTAATCATTTACTCTATTATATATTTTTCATGTCAGTAAGATTGTGAGGAAAAGATTCAATTTTCACTGTACAGTCAGAGTGTGTTTCCGATAAGTAAGAGGCCAGGATGAAACCGTTTCAACATGGCTTTCAATTGCAGACCCTATAAAGGGAAGGTTAGCATATATCAAACAATATTAAGCAAGATCTTTTAGCCTTAGGGAAAATAAATCAACACACTGCTCTGTGCCATCCTGGTGTTGGCCTGAATCAGATAAACACAGACTTCCATGTGAGGGATCCAAACTGAGCTGGTGAGACTTCTTTCTGTTTGTCCAGTCCTGATGCCTGCTCTTTGCAAGGCTTGTCAGTGGCGGACTTCTGGTGTCTGTCTGGGCCAAGTGTGAAAGAGAGAAGAACTCAGTGGTTTCAGGACTTCTGACCTGCCCCTGGACTGTGGTCCCCAGAGGTGTGGGCTCATCTTCCTCAGGGAAATGTGGTCCCAGACAGGCAGTGATGGCAAAGCACTCTTCTGGGGCTTTCAAGAGCTGTGGTGTGTGTTTTCGATGAAATAGTCAGGGGGAAGGTAAGCAGGAAGCTGTCTTCTCCTGCTGATAGGTGATAGATAGGCCGTTGGCTCCCGTCTGCTTAAGCCCTCCGGAGTCATGATAGGACCCCAGATTAACTTGGAACAGACATTCTCTTCTCCTTGCAGACAAACATTTTTCCAAGCCCCAGCTTTGAGTCATTCTGAAGAAGGGCTAGAATGGGTAAACTTGGCCTTTTTCATTTATTTATTTATTCACACTGGTTGTTTGTTTGTTGACACTGGGTCTTGCTGTGTAACCCCAGGTGGCATAGAACTTGTGATTCTCCTGTCTTGGCCTCCAAAGCATTAGGATCACAGGCATGTGCCATCACACCTGGCAACTTTTGCTTTTTGACAATAAACTTCCTAAAATTTCCTTTCGTCCCAGCTCCTGGTAATCCCTTTCTAAAAATCCTGTAAAAGTTTTGTCATGCTTCATGTGTTCTCTCTGTTTGCCCAGCAAAGGGAAACAGAGGTCGTGACACAGAAGGACTTATTTCTCAAGGTTTAGGGGGGCAAAATCAAAACAGCAGGCCACAGAATAGAAAGGTGAGACGCAAAGACACAAATCACTTCCCAGTCACAAAAATTGCCAAAAAATAGCAGCTTGCAGCTGTGCACAGCAGGGACAGAAAACATTAAACACATGTTAAATAACAAATAGGAGACTTAAATATAGCTAAAAATGGACCTTATTCTGAATAAATCATGCAAGCCGCATCCTAACCATCCTGAGGAGTGGAATGGATCATGTGAAATCTGCCAAATTTGTATTTAAAAAAAAAAAAATCAATAGCCCGAGATTCAGCTTTTCGAATGACATGTTGTGGGTTTGGGAGGATGTTCTCCATTTCCGCCCCCCCCCCCACTCCAGCGCCCATAAGACTACAGCTGGGTTTAAGAAATTTCACTTTAGTTAAAGACAAGCAAGACATGCATTTGAATAAGTCTGTTTTGGGGGGTGGATGAAAACTATTTAACATTCACTCTGCACAGTTTCAACATCTCACAAATTGTCCCCTTTTCTTTTGAACATGTAAAGGAATTGGCTCATCTCTTCCTAACGTTTTTTTTTGTTGTTGTTTTTTTTTAAACCATAGAAGTTCGTTTCTCCACTATTCTGTTTACAGCAGCTACTAAGACATAGCTGGGGCGGCCACGGAGTTGTCCAGAGTTTTCCTCCTAGCTCCTTCACTGTAGGGGGCAGGAAGCTGTAAGTGACACCTTTTAACTTGGCCTGTACTATAGTGTCATAATAATGCTTCTAGCTGTAGCACAGTCGACTCACATGTATGTGTGCACACACACATCATAGGCATGCACACACACTTGCACATGCGGTCAGATGCTTCTGGCAGTGGTGGAATTCTGTTGCTGTGCTGTGCGTGTTCTCTTGTTACCAGTCATCAGTTGCCAAGGATTTTGGAGGCTAGGCTGTGGAGGAGAGTGTGTGAGAATGTATGCTCCATTCCAGCCTGTGGAGAAAGGCTGCATGTACCCACGATGGCCTCTGTACCCAATATCCCAGCCCAGTGTTCCCTTTTCATTCAGGATATTCATAATGCCCTCTTAACATGAACTAGAAATTATATGGCTTTGAGAGCAAAATGATGCATATGCACGAAAACCAGAGATATAGTGAGGGAAAGCAATCAGAAACAAAGAGCTAATGGGGTCCTAACAGGCAGCTGCTGGGAAGACTGATTGGAATATTCTGGGGGCTCTTCTAGAGGTGCACGGAGCCTTTTTCTGCCAGCCCTCTCAGACAGGGCTTGCCAAAGTCAGTAAATGTCCTGACATACTAAGAATGTACAGTACAGCCTTCCACTCACCATGTTTCAAGGATATGGGTGAAATTACAAATGGTAAATATAAGCAAAGAACTCTGGTCAAAAAGAAGCAAATAAATGTAGAAGAAATGGAAGGAAGGAAGGACAAAGGAAGGGGGAGGAGATGGAGGGAGGAAGGGAGGGAAGGAAGGATGGAAGGAGTTGATGTTAATTCAGAGTCAACTTAGCAAAAGTTTGGCTCAGAAATATTGTCTGCAGGAGAGGAGTCTACAGTAGATACCACCATTGCATCGGTGCTGGAGGAAAGGGGCATGGCGTTATCCAAGTGAAGAGGACCCCCCCCCCCCCCTGCATCCTCCTGAGAGGCTCTGGACCAAGGTTTCCTCCTCTGTGATGTGGTTGAGGAAAATCTATTGGGCTTGCTCCTTAGCAATCCCTTCCTTGCCCCAAGAAAATTTCCAGGTTGCCAGCCACTCCCTTTGCATACCCCAAAGGCACATCAGTGTGGAATTTTCCAGTGGGGATTAATTGAAGTGGCAGCAACAGAGAAGTGTGATCGGTGACCCTGGTGGCCCACCTCAGCACTGCCTTATTTTAATACTGTTAAAAAAAGAAGAAAAGAAATGAATATGTTTGCCACAGAAAACTCCAAACAAAGCTGAACAGGTTAATGCAATGGCATTTGAAATGCAGCCTTGTAAGAGTCCGTTTCCAATCTGCCCTCTTCCATCCCAAGCCCTCTTGCCTGACTGGCAGCTGATACACTATTTATTCCTGAATTTTTATCTGTCCGGGCTGGTTCTGCCAACTTGGGGTTCATCTTTTGTTTCGTGTGCTTTTTTTAAAAGATTTGGTCCCTTTCTTTTATAATATTCCTCCTCTAACTTGCCTGACGTGATTCATTTCTGTAAGATCTTGTTTTATTTTTAAGTCATCAATTACTCAAACTTGGTGAGCCTATCTATCCCCAGCCATCTGGACCCCATACCTTATTTTAAAGCATGTTCAAATAATGACAACCTTCTTTTCTCAATTAATTTATGGGCTGTGGGGACCATTTTTCATTTGTTATCATGCACTTCCATTTGATCTCTCATATCTTTCTTCCACATCTGCAACCGTGGTGTATAAATCTTCCTCTTCTCCATTGTCACGGTGCCCAAGATATATAGGTATGACTCTCTATTAGTTCCACAAAACTGACCTTAATTTCTAAAAATGGTATCAGATGTGAATAAAGTTTGGTAAGATGATTTGTTTTGATTTACTTTGTACCACTTATCTTTGAGTTTTCTTCCTACTTTTCTTTTATCTAATTTAGACAGTAGAGTCTTGAAAGCTGGGTTACGGTTTATCCATTACCTCCCCTTAGAGAGATAGGGGTGGGAGATTTGGGCTGTGGATGATAATAATGTGGCCTGTGGACACGCTTGAGGCCCATTTCTGTTGTTTTCTGCTTTATTCAAACTGACCTCCAAGCTTCAATATCTTTTCTATTTTAGAAATGTGAATATTTTTTAAATGCCATGACGGTATCATTACACATTGGATCTGAGACGTGCACAATAAAATTAAGCATGCAGATCCAAGTATCGTTTCTCTTCTGCAGCTCAGTTGACAAATAGAGAAGTGTTGGAAAGACTCAAATCTCTCACCAGCCATTAGGGGAGGCTGGTTTTAGATTACTTAGGGGCCATGGCTTACAGAATAGGATGTGTGTGTGTATGTGGTGTGTGTGTGTGTGTGTGTGTGTGTGTGTGTGGCATGTGTGTGTGTGTTGTTTTACATAAACAGACTTCCGCCCAAACTAAGGAATGCTAATTAAGCAAAAACCATGGCCAGATGTTTATTAACACTCTCAGGTTCCTGGGATTTGGAGAATGTGCAGTTTTCATGAACTAATTTAAAAAGGAAACACCTTTATTGGAATAATGGCCAATTATAGTTGCCGACTTTGCCCATCCTTTTCTCCGCTGGTGGAGTTGGGGGAGGGGGTTCCTTCCAAGTGGAGAGATGGAGGGTCTGCCCATATCCTGGCACAGCTGGATTTACACACATGCACACCCGCTCTTGGGTGTGGCCTTACAGCCACACACTAGCATTGCTCTGTGTGGAGTCGAGAAACACACCCACGCAGACTCACAAAATGAATGGTGGGTGGCTCAGGTGGTCTCTGTCTTCTGTCTTTTTTCTTTGCATGATGCAGTTACCTCATGTTCACCTATCTACATGGAGACTCTCAGAGAGGACTCTGCCAAGCTGAGGAGTGTCTCCAGAATGCCAGTGAGCTGTGACACGGGAAGAGGAGCTGTCAGGCCTCAGCACGGTGACTTCACTTTGGGCCCCAGATTCAAACTGTGGAGCAATAAAACAGAATAGCACCATATAAAACTCTGCGTTTCATAAGACAAATATTGCTGCATGCATTCTCGTCCCTTGTACTATGTTAACTGTAGGAAGAAATGGAAACAGTTTTAGTGACCCCCTGGGACCTATAAAGGCTATTTCTGAGTCTGAATCTTGCTGTTTAATTTAATCATTTATTATATTAATATTCAAATGGGCTGCATCTTATTAGCTACTGCAAAGATGTTAGTATGTCTGAAATAAATATCTAATTATGCTTTTGAAAAGAGGGGTTCTAAAGACTTGGGTATGTTTGTGCTAATAGAACAGTTCATTTGCAGGTTTTTCTGCAGAAATCAGCAGTTTGGGGCTGTTTTTCCCTCTCTCTCTTTTAAGAAAATAAAAACAAGGATTGAATATCCAGGGAGAAGCTGAGCAGATCTGTGTTCCAGCAGCTCCCAAGTAGCCTTGGAACTATGGGGTTTTGTTCTCTGCGCCCGAGTGAGCGTCCACTTCCAAATGACCGTGGCTCTCGGAGCAATAGCACATTAATACAATTAACTGTTTTAATCAAATGACCATGAAATTAGATATGTTCCTATTCAAATGGGGAGGGGCAAAAGAGAAAACCCTCTTGGAAATATATTTTTCGAGCCCAACATGCTAATATTTTTAACATGACGGTTTCATTATTTTCTATCTGCTCTCTCTCTCCCTCCCTCCCTCCCCCCTTCCTCCCTTCCTCCTTCTCTCTCAATTCCCAGTTCAAAATCAAAATCTTATGTAGGTCATTGATTTTTACATCCACAGAAAATGGACACGAGCAACTTGCAGAAACCAGCCCACACCGTTTGGAGACAGCAACCGAGGCATAAAGCCACATCCACTGGGGGTGTGGGGAAGGTGGGGCGCCCAGCTCTGTGGCATGGACTCCGGGGGTGTCTGAGGCCAGAGCCTGGCAGGATGTGCACTGAGTCCATTTTGCTAATGTTCAACATTAGCTCCATGAGGATGGATCATGCCGCTGGCGTAATATACACAAACGGTGATGATAAATTCTAAACTAAATGTATACACTGCATTTGGAGCAGTGGAGAAATTAGTGGTAAGTGCAGAAGTTACAGTCTGAGAAACTGGGAATTACACATTACTATCTTTCTAAAGTAACTGCCACGGGATTCGCAATCACTCTCTTTTTTTATTTTCAGAGATTACTAAAATGGTATGTCTACTAATACCCAATTATCCACTTCATTTTTTTTTTCCAGATGGATGTGAGAGTCAAAGGTTAAAAACCTGGACCCCTGGCCAAGAGTCTTTTCCTATGGCCTGGGATGCCTCTGTTCCCCCTCGCTGACCTCCATTTAACCTTTAAATTGACCTAGAACGAGTTTATTTTCCTTCTCCTCACATGGATGCATGTCCCATGAGAGGGGACCCTCCTTTCCTGGGTGGATAATTACATTGTGGCTGAGATCAGCTTTCAACTGCACAGTGTTCTCAATTTGGATGGTTGCTGCCCATCCCTCTACTCTTATCCCTCCTGTTCCCTCTGCAGACCTTTCCTGAATATCAGGAGTCAGTAGGTTCTTGGGTGCAATCTATGCAGCCCCCTGGGAATTGCCATGCCCACAGTCTTCTGTGACCTCAAGCAGTTTCCTTTGAGGCACACCATTCACCACGGTTGAATTCCGTTGCATGTATGCAAGCGAGCAACAGTGTCATGGGAGCGGGGATCAAACACCACAAACAAGCTACTGATGACTAAAGACAGCCTGGAAGTGGTGACAGTGGTCTGGTGCATGTGAATCTGTCACCTGAGGTCCCCACTGCTGTAAATGATGGGATAGGTATGTTCTCTGTCTTCCATGTAAGGTAGTGGGCGAACACTATATGCAAGACAGTATGTGCCCAGCCTGTGCCAAGCCGCAGTGATGGGCACTGTATTCCACCTTTCCCCACAAACCTGAAGAACACTGCCTGGTGAGAATGAAAGCCCAGTAGCTTGTCCCATCCAGGAAGGAGACACAAGCCTGCCACCACAATGGGGATTTGGGTTCAGACTTGCAAAGAAAAAGGGAACCAGACACCTGATCCTACTCCTCAGGCAAGCAGCACCACATGACCACCATCAAAAGTTCCAAGACCATCCCCTGGAACTGTGGCGCCTCCTGGTGGTGGGTCTCTGAAGTACACTTAGGAGCTCCTATATCTTTTATGGACAACTCAATATCTCTTAGGGCAAATTATGTAAGACTCAGTCAGGTGTGTTGGAAACAGGAGGGAGCCAGGGCCTTAACAATTGAGGCTAGGAAGAGAAGGTGTAGACTGACTAGAGAGTACCTATCCCAGGGTGCCCTTTCCTGCTTCTCTGCTGGCTAGGGGAGGAGCTGACAGGATCCTCCACACCCCCTTGTGGCTCTTGTCAGAAACCCCTCACAGCAGACATGACTTCCCTATCTGAGTAGCACCTTCTCTAGCTCTCCATCTCCAAACTGTACTTGTCTCTGAATTTAAGACCTTGAAAAAAGAGACACTAGGCTTGCTCCATGAGGTCACAAGATGAAAATGGAGGGTCTGTTTTTCTAGATTAAAGACAATGGCATCAGATCATGATACCAGAGAGGAGTCTTTGTACCTACAGCATCTCCTGTGGTGACACAGGTCACACATCCTTGGAACCACCCTGGAGGGCTCCTGCCCTTTCTGGAATAACACTTATGTATCTCAGAATACTATGAGGCATACAGCAAGCATTCAGTACATGCTGAAGAATACACTTAATTCTTCCAACATCCACATAGTGGTGTATTCTGCACCTTGCCAGAAGAAACCAGGCAGAAAAGCCTGTCCTGCAGGAAAGCCAGATGATCGGGGGTTCCCTCATCACCACACTCCCAAGTGAGGCAGGGCTGGTAAATACTACTCGAGTATGAATGAATTAGCATAGGTAGTGTGGGGCTTAGAGAAAGACATTACTATCACTGTTGGAGAAGACGCAGCACTTCTCCAACTCAAGAGTTTCTTAGAAATCTTCTCCAACAGCAGCATGACAGCCTGGTAAGCCCAGGTACTTGAAAGGACCCCCCCACCTCAGTCATTCCCAGAAACCCAGCAGAGGGTTTGCCCCTGGACCAGGACTGCGATGTCATGTGCATCTTCACAACCTCAGGACCAGCCATTAGTTGAGCACAGAAGATCATAGTTCAGAAAGTCCAAGATGTTGTCCTGTGTAGAAAGTGGGGTGTACTGAGGTTTCAGTTAGGGGGTCAGTAGATGTGAGAAAAGGAGCCATGAAAGCCACAGTAGGCAAGCTTTGGCATCTCTGAATATCTTGAATGCTAAATTGGAACTCTGGAGGCCATGTCTCATCTGAATTAAGGTCCTGAGAAGTGACAGAAACTATGTCACAAACCTGACCAGCAGAACTACTCTGGTTTATAAAAGTGTTTCTACAAAAACCTCTTGTCATTCTAAGTAGGGGTATAGGGTACAAGTACAGCTCTGATTTACCTTTGGAGTTACTTTTTTAAATAATGAGAGGACATTGCCCAAAGACAGTAGCTTGCAGTCATTCTGTTATTGCCCTCCGTTCCTTGGGAGATCAGCTTCTGGGGTACATCCTGTGTTAGCAAGAGATGCCTGGTGGATTCTCTGGCAGCACCAGCACTTGTCAAATATGCCATAGGGATCCAGGTTAGAAAGTGGCAAAGAGAAGTGAATCATCCTCAGCTTAAGAACTTCCTCCCATTTTCCCTGAGAGCGTGGTGTTTCAGAGCACTAAACTGTTCATTGAGTTTGTCTAGTCAACACTTGGCCTTTATGGGCTCATCCAACAACCTATCCATTCATTTAACTGTCCATCCAAACACTCATCCATACTCAAATAACACACATTCATCCATCCACCCATCTAAACAGTCATCTGTTCATGCATGCACTCATCCATATGTTCACCTGCCTGTCCATCCATGCATCCATCCAAATGTACATCCATACATACGTGTATCTGTCTATACAGACATCCATGCATCCATCTAAACTCCATCCATCCATCCATCCATCCATCCATCCATTCACCTATCTAGGCACCCAAACATCTACTCATGCACCCAAACATCCATCCATCCATCCATCCATCCATGAATCGAAATACCTACCCACCCACCCACCCATCTAAATCATTCATCTGTTATCCATACATACATACATCCACACATCCATGCATCCATGCATGCATGCATCCATCCAAACATTCATGCATCCATTCTTCATTCTTTCCATTCCTTAAGGGTCTGGGTATTTTATAATGAAGCCTGTATTATGTGCAAGATATTGTGAGGGTTTCTTGCAAGTTAACCAGGTAACCTTGCAACTAAGGAGGTCACAGTCCATTAAGAGGGGTGATTTTGTTTTAAGGACAAAAAGGGACAAATGACACTGGAACAAAGTGTCAGGCAATGATCAGGAAAAGTGAGGTTGCAATGAGAGAATGTGTCTAGTCCAGGGAACATGCCCTGAGCATCTTCTGGGCCTAGGTCCAGTGAAGGGTTCAGAGACCATGCAAGAACTCTGGGGCCCACTCGATCCAGGATACTAGTTTTCAAGTGAGTCCTTTCATTCTTGAGTAGCATTTCCTCCCCAGTGATGAGTCCCACTGGCCCGAAACCCAGAAACAGAGGAAACCTTAAACTCCATGTGGAAGAGGTAATAGGATGGAGCTTGGGGCACCAGAGAGCTGAGGAAGGGAGCATTGGAAGATGAGTTACCCCCAAACCCAATGAGCCTTTCACCCAATAGAAGTTAGCTCCGATCTCTATGGGCTTCTGCAGCTGGAGTCTTTGCATGTGTGCTCATTAGTGCAGCTTGCCTTTTTCCCCCTCCCTTCCCAACACTAGATAAGATTCTCATCAGAGGTCTGGGGGTGGGGTAGAGCATTTATGCAGATTAGTCTGTGTTCAGGCACATCGGTTAACCTGGTAATACACACTTCCATTACCTTCCCTGGACTCCTCAGAGGATCAACGTACAGGTTTAACTACCACGAGGGCAAAACGTAGACGGGCGCTGCCTTCGAGCAGCCATCGGAGCCTGTGTATGTTTCTCTCATTATTTGGATGTGTTGTGATCAGTGATTCAGCGCACATGATTCATCAGGAAGACGTTGGCTCGGCAGACATGTGAGGAGCTGTCTGCCTCTTCAATCTCACTGACAGGGCAAAAATGCTGATTTATAGCAAATCATTAAAATCTGCTTATTATGGCACGGCTTGTTCTTCTTCTCCACTCCGAGCCCGCAACTTGATCTGCATCGTGTCTCTCACAATTTTATACCACAGCAAGCAGTTATTTAAACAAGAGAGGAGCGATCCTTAGTCTTTATTAGTGCATATGAAAGGATATTTTGTTTAAAGAAGACTAATTAAGAATGCAGACGATTTTCTTGCTCGGTTTAAGGGGAAAAATAAAGATTTAAAACGTCTAAGCGGAACAAAGAATGACTGTATTAAAACAATACTCAAAATAATGATTTGGTACATATTTTAAATAGCTGTGAAATATCAGTTCACATGTTGCCGGTGTTATTGGAAAAGGCAGGGATGTGGGGTGGGTGTCTGAGAGTCTGGACTGGAGAGAGCCTTGAAGGACTCGGACATAAAATGAAAACCGAGTAAAGCTATTATTATGTTCAATGCCAATATTGTGACAGTAGTTCTGTGGCTTTAAAGATGACCTGGAAAGTTTTGTTCTTTCGAGAAAGAGATTTAAGATTTGGTGGCAGCATAAGAGGGGAATATGGTGCATGTTAAGTAAACAAAGAAATAACACAAAGAAGTCTATATTTTGTATGTGTTACTTACAGTAAAACAAAAATTAATTTGATGCCTGGGGACAAAAATCCTTGCCACTGAATTACAAACTGACTCAAAATTAATCCATCCAGATCTGTCCCTTAATAAGACTAATTCCAGAGAACAAAGCTGAGCATAATGCATTTTAAATTAAGTTGGAAAATGCATAATTTATATTTGTTTTATTTCTTCATATTTTAACACAGGTGCGTTCCAGAATGCTAAGGACTGCAGAAGGGCACGCGCTGTCCGCTGTCCTCACTTTTTAAAACCAAAAGGACTAATATTCCTCTTCTGGTTCAGGAAGGGAGGACAAAAATCCAACAGAAAAGAGGAACACAGGCAGGAGAAAGTGAGTATGTTTGGGTTAAAATTAATTGTACAGACTCCTGGTTCCCAATGCAGCATTCAGAAACAGATTTTTTTTTAAAGCATTAATAGGATTGAATATCGCGTTTTCTTTTGTCTCAAGTGGCGGTGTTAGATTTTGGATAAGAACTTAATTGAAGAAACCCCTGGAAGCAGGGTGTGACGTGGAAGTCCGTGTCCAGCACACTCAGCCCAAGGAGTACCCATTGGCCAGACAGAAATACCCCGGTGTAGGGAAGTGCTCCATTTCCACCCAGTTTTTATTGGATTGAATGAGATCTTTCTTCTCCCCATCCTAAAGCGATTCCTCTGCCTCTCCCTTCTCCTCTCTGCACCCCACCCCAATGCACCCCAACTCCTTCTCTGTGCCCCTCCCCACACAATGTATTCAAGCATTGCTCTGAGTGGCATTCGCTCATTCATCTTTAGCTTAGTTCATTTTAAAATCCTATTTCTCTGGTTTGGGTTTTAAAGAGTAGATAACAGCCTCCACGTGGACTATTAAAATAAAACCAAATGCCTGTGGTATAAGACAAGTGGCACTCTGGAGCGACCGTTGCTATGGACCAAATCACAGTGGATGAAGATGGAGCCCACGCTTGCTGAGCTGAGGGCGTGTGGAGCCCCTACTGGGCCACAGGTGCTGAACGAAGAGATCCAGGTATTCCCGCCATAGCAAGTCTCTCCAGGTGGGGCATTGTCACAAGCCTGCTGTCAAGATGGCGGGACCATGGAAGGTATGGAGCATTCCTTTGTCCCAGTGTGAAAGTCTAACTCAAGTCTATCTTAACCAGCCAAAAATTGTAAAAACTGACCCATTCTTTGTCAAATAGAACCATGGTGTTGAGATTGAGTGAGTCTGGCTTTTGGAACTTGGCTCTGATTCACTTCCCCGCCCAGTGGGTACAGCAATGCTTCTTACACATGCATCAAGCATGAAGACACTTCATGCGATTTGAATAGGAAATCTCCTCCCAGGCTTGTGTGTGGCATGTTAAATGCTTGGTCCCTAGCTGCTAAAGCTATTTGGAGGAAGTGTTGGAGTCTTTAGGAGGTGGTGCCCAGAGTGGGGAAGCAGGGCACCGGGAGACCGGCCTTTGGAAGGTCTGCCTGGTCCAGTCCCTTTTCTGTGTTGAAGTAAAGACCCTTTCCTCCCACAGCGGCCCACCACCATATTTGACCTAAGCATATGATACCATGAAGTGAGTTCTCAGAAACCATGGGCCCAAACCAGTCTCTCCTCAAATATAAGTAGTTTCTGTGAAGAGGCAAAAATAACTAGGATGACACAGTTTGAGGCACTGTCACAGTGTGAATGGGGTTTCCCATTACCTCAATTCCTGTGGGAGTATGTTCCCAAGGACACGTGTGAATGGCCTCAGGAAGGTAGATTCTTAAGGGTGTGGAGGCTCAGCCTTTGGGCAATGAGTAGATTAGCTCACTATTGTGAAGACTCATGATTGAGTTCTGGCAGCTTTATAAAGTTAGGGAGAGAGAGACCACCCACACAGAGACTCCCGAATTCCCCATTTCTCACCAGCTTTTTACGGGTGCTACTTCATAACTCTGCCAGCAAGAAGTCCATCATGATCAAGACCTGGTACCTTCAGAACCATGAGCCCCACAGAAACCTGTTTTCTTTATAAAGTAGCCCACCTCTAGTTCTTTCATTATAGTAATGTCAAAGCTGACTAATACAGGCACTGACTTCTAACCTGCTAAGACTGCCTGCCTTGCTTTTGGAAGGTTAAATGTGCTGCTACTTAAAATAGGATATTCCAGCTGGCGAGGTTTGGGGTTCTGGTAAACAAGAGCGAATGATAAAGTGGATGTATTTTTATTCCTGCCTAATCTTGAGAGTTGATTGACTGCTTTGGATCAAGGCCTAGTTCTCTTTCCTAAGTTTTGGTGATCCATGCCAGTTATATGACACACTGGGTGCAGATGACCTGGTGCTTTCTGAGCTTGCTAAGTCACGTGGTCATCACAGGGCCACCCTCCCTCCTCTCCAACGCATGACACATTTCCTCAGCTTGTGGTCTTGTAGCCCTCTGTCCTCCCTATCATGCCTTCCCCGAATCCTCTTCTTCAAAATGGCTTCTTGTGGGAGAGAGCAGCTGAGGCAGGGGAAGAGATGTGTTGCTCCAAAGATAGGGAGCACATATGGGGAACTAGTTTGGATTTTTTTCCTCTGTAGTTGGAGGTTTGGCTTTGTTTCTGCTCATGTGCTTTCAGTGCCTTTGTTTGATGTCTTCACACTGTCTACTTCCCACCCGAGTATGGCTTCTGGGAGAGGAGGACCCTGCCAAATCCCACCTGAATGCCCTGGGCACATGGGCCCACAGGTCACAACCTCATCTCTGCAGTTTCGCATGGACCGATCCCCACACACTGAGCCCTTCAGAACAGCTTCTCTCTCCTTCTGGGGAAAGCAGATGACAGACTTGCACCAAT
The DNA here is from genome assembly GCF_000622305.1 of Nannospalax galili. Lineage (NCBI taxonomy): Eukaryota > Metazoa > Chordata > Mammalia > Rodentia > Spalacidae > Nannospalax > Nannospalax galili. Next base: position 151,208 of record NW_008329696.1, read on the forward strand.
ACATCTCTGCTGGGCTATTTGAAGACGAAGGCACCAGGACTGTTGTCACCACATTCCTATGTCTGGGCAGAGCTCAGGTGGGTGCCATGTCTGACATGACTGGCCGGTTCATCCCACTTTCCTTTCCCTTCCTCTTGTTCACCCCGGAAACCTGTGCACGTAGCTTCCGGTCTTAGGCCTAACCCACCAGCTCATTCTGTTACCTTGTCCCTTCCCAGGGTTCTTGAGCTCCAAAAAGCAAACCCAGGAAAGGGCTTTATGAAGTCGTTGTCTGGTACTGCAGTCTCAGAAAGACAGGTGTTTGTGATCGTAAAGGCTTTTGGGCAGTTCTAGAATATGTTCTGTAGTGGGAAAGTCACTCTGAAGACAAACGTGGAAGTGGAGCCCATTTCCAGTTCTGTGGCTGATGTGCTAAGTGAAGCAGGTCAGGTTTCTTTACTTTCTCAAACCTCGGTTTCTATACTTAAAACAGAGGTGGAAAGACCATCAAGACGGCCCAGCAAGTAAAGGTGCTTGCCTCCGAGTCTGAGGAATTGAGTTTGATTCCTGAGACCAACATAGATGAAGGAGGGAAACAGACTATAGCAAGTTGTCCTCTGACACATAAAATTAAAATAAATAGGGGCTGGAAAGATGACTCAGCGATTAAGAGCCCTGGCTGCCCTTGCAGAGAGGACCTGGGTTTGGTTCCTAGCACCCACATGGTGACTAACAAGTCTTTAACTCTAGATCCAGGGGATCAGACACCCTCTTCTGATCTCTGCAGATACTGCATGCACATGCACGCAGTGTCATCCTCTGACACAATAAATAATAAATAAATAAATAAATAATAAATAAATAAAGTAATTAAATAACTGAAAAATAAAACTGAGGTGAACAGGAAGCTTATGTTTCAATATATATTTCTAACCCACTGTTTTTTTGGTATCAACTCTCCTACCTCCCTTCTTGTTTTTAGCACTTGCTCCCCAGAAGCAAGTTGCGGGGGGGGGCTGTAGGACCTTCATAAGGTGTGACCTTGCTGTTAGAAACATCTCTAAGGGTGAGCCTTTCAGGGTTATATAGACCCTGGATTTTTGCTCCGGCCCTATCTGCTTCCTGATCCACCACGATGTGAGGAGCCTCTAAAACACACTTCCTTCACTGTGAACTCGGCCACCCCCTCACCTTCCCCACCATGATGCACCCCAAGACCATCATGAAACCATGAGCCGGTAGACAACCTTCCTACCTTAAGTTGTTCCTGTCAGGTATTTGGATCACAGCAGCACAAAAATAACTGACAGGCTTCTGGAGCGCACCTCCCCCAGGCCTCTTGCTGTGGGGCTTTCTCACAGAGCTGTAGGGGTCTTCTGTGGCTCACTCTACTCAGGGCTGCTCTCTTTAGAGCCCCCCAAATGCCTCCTGATCCCTCCATGAAATGTTTCCCCCAGCACATGGAGCCTCTGTCTCTTACCCACCTATCTCCATCCCACCTACTGTGTTCCCCTGGCCTGGACAATTTTATCTTCTTGTTGCTCATGATGGACAGGGCACCTCTCCTTGCCCCAAAGTGTGAAGTTTCTTCTGTCCTCTTACCAGTCTGAATACATAACTGTTTCTCTCTTTTTATCTTCATCTAATCTTGTGGACTTAAACCATATTTTAATTTTATTTATTTATTATTTATTTTTATTGTATGCGTATGAGTGCTTAGCCTACATGTATGTATGTGCACCCATGCACGCAATGCCCATGGAGGCCATAACAGGGTATCAGATCCCCTGGAACTGAAGTTACAGAGGTGGTTAGCCACCATGTGGGACCTGTGAATCAAACCCAGGTCTGCAAGTAGTCTTAACCGCTGAGCCATCTCTCCAGCTCCTTCCACTATATTCTTAAGAAATGAACCTTGTGCAGAGTTTGAGGTTTCTTTAAAAAATCAAATAAAACCTGTGGACCCTATCCTAAGAAAAAGGCACAAGATTCTATATCAGATTTACAGAACACATGGATTCCCAAAAGGTTTGTAATAATAATAATAATAATAATAATTTAATAATAATAATGATAAATGGGGCCAGAAAGATGGCTCAGTGGTAAAGAGAGTGCATTGCTCTTGTAGAGGACTCAAACTTGATTCCCAGCACCCATGCCAGGTGGATCAGCACCACCTATAACTCCACCTCCGGGGATCCATTGGCTTCTTTTGGCCTTCGTGGGCACCCGCACTCACAGATGTACATGTGGGTACCTATAAGCACATTTACACACAATGAAAAATAAAATCAGTCTGAAATAATGGTATCAACAATAGCAATAACACTAAGCAGTACTAATTCCTCAAAGGTTGTATAATACACAAGAAATTCAACTTACTCCAAAATCTGAAGCTTTTTTTCCTTTCTGAGGTTTTCTTGTGTTACCTAGGCTGACCTGGACCTCCCTGTGTAGCCAGGCTGGCCTTGACCTTGAGTTCCTCTTACCCTAGGCTCTGTGTGCGATGTTTACAGATATGTGCCACTCTTCTAGTTTGCCTTCAATTGCTGTGACAAAGCACTCTGACCAATACCAACTTGGGGAGGAAAGGGTTTATTTGGCTTACATCTCCCAGGTTCATCACTGAGGGAGCCCAAGATAGGAACTCGGCCAAGAGCTGAAGCACAGGCCATGGAGGAATGCTGCTTACTGGCTTGCTCCCCTGGCCCCTGCTCAGCCTGCTTTCTTATGTAACACAGGCCCACCTGCCCAGGGGTGGCACCACCCACAGTGGGCTGGGCCCTCCCACATCACTCAACAATCAAGAAGATGCCCCACAGACATGGCCACAGGCCAGTTCAATTCCCCAGTTGAGGCTCCCTCAACCCAGGTGTGTCAAGTTGACCCTAAAGCTATCCCCGCCTGACTGTCATCTAATGTTCTTGATACCAGTATACATGTGAACATATGTATTATTGCTGTAGTTGCTTGCTTCTTTGTTTGATTTTTGAGACAGAGTCTCACTATGTAATCCTGGCTGGCCTAGCCCTAAAGACATTCCTGCCTCAGCCTCCCAAGTTCTGTGATTATAGGTCCACACCACAAAACCAGGACACCCTATAGGAATCTGCAAGCTTGTGAATGCCTCCATGCTCCCACCAGTGAAAAATTCTACACAAGGAATCTTTGTTCCTTGGACAGAAATGTTTTTTATAAAAATCTGTAAAATTACCTTCAGGCTATATGCAGAAGACTTACACCAAACATAAATGAATTACGTGTTTAGCCTTGGGCTCCTTCCCAGGATATCTCATTATGTATGTGCAAATATTCCAAAATTTGAAAAATTGGGGGTCTAAAACACTTCAAATAAAGAATATTCGACCCGTAAGAACAGCAGTAGCAGCAACAGAAACAGCAGGATGACTAAGCTTCACATACTTCTGAAAAGCACTTCAAAAAGATGAACGTTTCTCTCCTGGGTGAAAGCACCCGATAAATGGAGGCAACAGGGACCCATGCACCTCTTAACTAACTGGGCCGCATCTCCTGTGGCTGACCCCTCCCACAGGTCTTAATATCTGTGATCAATAGGCCAAGTTCTTGTGCCTGCTGAAAATTACTTTCTTTGTGCTGGAGACATTTTAAAAACTGTTTGAAAGAAGGGAGGGAAATCAAGCGCAGTATGCTCCCTTCCATTCTAAACTGAGGGTCCCTACACATGCCTCAGTTTCCCCAGTTATTCCCTTCGCACAGTCAAGACGAGGTGCTTAGAAGCTATCTTAGTTAGGGTTTAGCCAAAGCAGAACTGGAGGAAAGGATTTGGGTATAAATGGTACATTTCAAGTATAACACCAAGGAACAAGATGAGGCGGAGTGGGGAAGAAAGGAAGTCAGAGTAAGTATTAAGTATGCGCTTGTGACTGGGAACATTCTCATGGACCCCTCTGAAAAAGCTACATCATTGGAGCTTGTTAGAAATTCAAATCTTTCCCCTTCCTCCCCACCAGATCCACTAAGCCAGGCCCTTTTAAAATATTTTATTTATTACTTTTATTTTGTTTTATGTGTATGAGTGTATAGCTTGCATGTAGGTAGGTGCACCTGTGTCGTGAAATGGCCAAGGAGGTCAGAAAAATACATTGGAGCTCCTGGAACTGGAGTTACAGAAGATTGTTAGCCACCATGTGGGTGCTGGGAATCTGAACCCAGTTCCTTCTGCAAGAACAGTCAGCGCTCTTAACTGTTGAGCCCTCTCTTTGGCCCCTAAGCCAGGCTCTTTGAGGACCAGGAAGGAGTTTTCACCCTTCCCTGGGGATGACATGCTGGGAAGCAAAGCACAGGTTGTGCGCAGGTGGACCCTTAAAGGCTAGGATGTTGGGTGATGATCCAGTGTCCCTCCTAGCAACAGCTGAGGACTACGCCCCAGGGAACCATCCAGAATTTTGGTCTTCTGTGTACAGATGTCAGGCAATGCACGAAGCCAGAGAAACACACAAAGCCCTAGGTCTGGAATAGAGGTTGCATACAACAGACTTTGGAGTGGGTGAGGGAGGGAGTCAATGGAGTCAGGGCTTCTTCAGATGCCTCTGTCTAGGCAAGGAAAACTCCCAAGTTAGACCTTTCCTCAATTCCAAATTCTAGATTCGTCCACTGGGAAGCGTCATCAGTACCCACCAAAGTGCAACCATGGTGCACTACGCCTCCCCAGAGCTTCTTGTCACTCATCACACAGAGCTTCCCCCTGCTCTGCTCCACTGTTTGCAAGTAGACCTGGGTCAGGCAGATGCTTCCCTTTCCCCCACTTCCTGGATCAGGTCAGACATCTGATGCCACCAGCTTTACCTTCCTAGTATTTGCTCAGCTGTTTAATTTCTCCCCAATTTTCATCACTATTCTGGATTTGGAGCTCATGTCATCTCCGCCTGAGTTTGTCAACTGGTTTCTATGTTACCAGTCAGAGACAGCATCTATTTTCTACTCTCTGTGGTCACCTTAAAGCACAAACTGGCTTTAAACTTTTCAGTGGCTCTCATTGTCCAGGGATGAAGGCATTGTGCAGCCCTGTGTACAGCATCCTAAGTGTTATCACAGCAGATCTGAAGCTTCCTCTAGAGACTAGACTTCCCATAGCCCCAGACCCCAGGCCTTCATACACACCCTTCCTGTGCCTGGCTTACTCTTCCCTCCTTCCCCTAAGTTCACAGTCCAACATGGCATTCTCTGCCCCAACCCCAATGGGGATGATATTGCTGGAAAAGAATTCAAAAGAAATCTGGGTGGATCTAGTGGTCAGTGGGGGTGCATGCCTATAGTACTTGAGAGGCTGAGACAGGGAGATCATGTGTTTGAGAACAGAAAAGTCCTTTTTGAATTTTAAAAAGTTATTATTTATTTTTATTATGTGTATGCCGTGGGACCTCCATAATTCATTCCAATGGATGAGCAGATGGGTGGATGGACTGTGGTACCACACCATTGTACTAAATAAATGGATCTATACATTGGTTAGCTATAAAAGTTGGTGTCACAAAGCAATCCTGACATTCAGTGATGTTCTGGGAATTCTGGGTGTCAACTTGACTGCATTAAGACATGCCCAAATAATAAAGCACTATTTTGGGGTGTTATTGCAAGGACTGGCACTTGAATAAGTGAACTGACTGAGCAGTAGGAAAAAGTACTCTCCTCCGCATCTTTATAACTTTATTCTGGGCCTGTAAAGTTTCAAATTCTCTTTTTAAAAACCAGTTACAGGTTTGGAACATAGTAGAAGAGCATTGTCTTTAATAAATATTAGCTCACTTATTAACCCTTTATTATTTCTCCATTCATCATCTCTTATCATCCATTTCTTTTTCTCTTTGCATCTTTCTAGCCATGCTATGGTTTGTTTGTCTGAAGAATCAGACTAACATAGTGCCTTTGAACAACGAAAACACACTCTTAAGTTGAATGTCGCGGCTCATACCCATGATAAAAAGCACTTGAGAACCTAAGGAAGGAGGATCACCATAAGTTCCAAGCCAGCCTGATCTACATAGTAAGGCCAAGCAAGGCTGGGCTGCTGAGTCAGATCCTGTCTCAAAAAAAGAGGAGGAGGAGGGGGAGGGGGAGGGGGAGGGGGAAAATAAATATAGTAAATTAAAACTATATTAAAACTGTTGCTCATGTGTCTGAGGGTCAGCTGAAGTCCAGCTGCTCTAAACTGACTCTAACCCGCAACTTGAGCCATTCTGCCCACCTGTCTCTTGTTGTCTTTGGGCCAGAGGTCCTCTCTGGGCATGCTGTTCTTGTGACAAGAGCAGGAATCCAGGATAAACAAGGCCAACCTACCAGGCGCTGCTCTGACCTCTGTTGGCATCCACTCCACTAACATATACCCAGCCAAAGGAAGTCACACATCTGTGCCCAGAGCACCAGGTAGAGAAAGCTACTCTTCTTCAGAGGGAGAGATTGGAAGGAACAACATCGTTTACCAGAGTACCTGAGTGACATTTAACGTAACTCAACACCAGTGATTCTGAGCAGAAGAAAGAGGCAGAGGAAAAGAGGGAAGGGGAGGGGAGGAGAGGGGACAGGAGGGGAGGGGAGGGGAGGGGAGAGGAATGCCCCAAGCAGACAGAGATCAGAGATTACTTGTATTGGCTTAATATTTAGCATTCACCCACAAGTAGGGTCTTAAAGAAGCATCTAGTGTCAGGCTTTACAGATTTCCACATTTCACATGAGATTTTTCATAATTTTAAGAGACCATGAATTTTTACCGTGATCAAAATTTACAAATGAAGGTGCTTTGCAGACAATGATAGACCAGCACCATCCTTTGAAATATTCTGGATAAAAAATCATTTTGTACTCTTTGTATGTTCAGAATATAGCATTACAGAAACCCTCAAAAAAAATAAAAAAACTACAAATGAAAATAAGAATAATATATTTACAATACTTAAAAGCAAATATACCTCCTGATTAAACTTGGAATATCTTTATCATTTTAAGGACATTAAAAAATCTCCTGTAACATTAGTATTTTATTTATGTAAATTATTTTATGGACTGGGGCGGAGCTCTTTCTAGCCTGCACTAGCATTGTGTGTGTGTGTTTCTGGTTAATGTTTTTTTTCTGGGTATTGTACACTTTATACATGGGTTGAGAGCTTCGTGAACATACAGACAGTGGGACTCAGGGAGTGAGTGTGTGCTTGCCTTTATCTAGAGAATAAAATGCACATCTTTCATCAGATTCTCAAAAGGCCCATGACCTTCCCCACACTAAAGAAAAATTAGGTAATTAAAGCCATCCTACTGGAGGCTTTCTCATTAAAACCCAGAACAACATCGCAAATATTAGCCAGTAAAATAACACATAAGAGAGAAACAGGAGGAGATGCGCCGAGAAAATGGGGCAATATTATCTTGATATGTCAATGAGACCGTTGTTTTGCTTAGGAAATCTACATTCCTTCATTCTAAAATGCAAAATCTTCGCAACCACAGAATACACTGCACAGCCAAGGCATTTCGAGCATTTCTTTGGTCTCCCTGAAATATTTAAAATTATAATCAATCTAAAAGTTGATGGTATCTTCAAGACATGAAAATGAAGTTTAGAAAAGTAGGTAGTTACTAATTCAAAGAACGAAAATCATTACAGCCCTCTGTATCCCTAAAATAGCCACATAGAAAATTAAGGGAAATAGAATTCTATTTCTCAGTAACATGAAAATATGTAACTATGAAGAAAATGTCATTAACTGGAAATATAAAAAATGTATGCAAGTAAAATTTAATAGCAAAAATATATTAAAAGGATCTTAGAATGATAAAATGTATAAATTTTGACTAGGAAATATATTAGCTTTTAAATATTATACCTCTTCTTTCCCTATTTATAGTATTAATGAAGAAAACAATAAAAATTTCATGTGTTTTTAATGAACTATTTATTGACATGACTGATGAGTGAGGACTTGAAACATTAATTCTAATTACCTGAAATGAAAAACTAGCCAACACCATTTATTTATTTTTATTTTTTTATTGTAACAAGGTCTTGCTACATAGCCCAGACTGGCCTCCAACTCAAGAACCTCTTCCCTTCATCTTCAAGTGTTAGGATTATAGGCGTACAGCACCATTCCAACCATTGGGCACCTTTTAAAAAGAAAGATGAGGAAGAAATTGTTCTATCATATATTAAATCAAACAGATAAGCACTTCAAAAAAAAACTTCAAAGCACCATTATATTGGTAAAACTAACAAGAAATGGGAAAAAATCAACATAGTAGATAATTCAGAAGCTCAACCTAGGATATAGCAACCTTATACATAATATATCATTGTTGCGGTGTCAGAGATATATTAACAGTGAATTCTGAATTCTGAATTCTGTGGACATTATTCCATGTGCCAGCTACAAAAGAAAAGCCTGAAAGATGGATGGTGATCAACTCCTGTGCAAGGAAGGAAGGAGGAAAATTTGGCCCTTTGAAGAACTTGAACCTCAGAAGGCATCACATACCAAATGCTGAATTTGGAATTTCAAAGCACATTCAGAATTTAAAACTGAAGTCAACTTCAGACTCTTGGGTCCACAGTGTCCACAGGGAAGAGCTCAAACCCCAACTTCTTTGGCAAGATTAGTATATTAGCTACTTTTCTGTTGCTGGGATAAAATACTATGACCAAAAGCAATTTAAGAAAAAAAAAGTTGATTTTGGCTTAAGGTTCATCACAGCTTACAGTTGGAGAGGGCTAGAATCCATCATGGTGGGGAAGGGGAAGCACAGCAAGAAGAGCAAAAAGCGGACTGACTGCAGTTCCCTCTATGCATAAGACGCAGGGAGAGAGAATAGGAAGTTGGGTGAGGTTAGAAAACCTGAAAGCCTGTCCCCAGTGACATACATCCTCCAGGATGGTCGTGCCTCCTAAAGGTTCCATAACCTCCTCAAACAGCGCCATCAACTGGGGAGCAAGTATTCAAATACATGGGCCTATGGGGAGCATTGCTCCTGCAGACCACCACAGTTAGCCTTCAAGTCATACCCAGGAGACACTAGAGCCTGGTCCAGATGTCACCCACGCTAATGTGGGAAACACCTAAGAGATGGAATCTGGGAAAGGGCACCACATTTCTATGGCCAAAGATGTAGTTTCACTTAGTGAACAGTGATAGAAACACAACATAGTGACTTGGGAAATTAAATGCTCACCATCTAGATTGAAGATGAAAACATAAACCTTTTGAAGAACTAGAAAAAAACACATCCTAGAGCTGGATTTACCTCTCTAACCATGGAAGCAAAATGATGATACACGAATTCTGATCAACTGAATTAGATTAAAATATGAAATATCTTAACATCAAAGACGTCTTTGGATCAATTAAAAGCAAACAAAACTGAGAAAACACAGTTTAAAACTTATGGAAAAATGAGGGCAGTAACCTTATAACATTCTAACACTTCAATATGTGCAAGAATTTTCTCCTTAGCAATTTTTTATACTAGTTAAAAGATCAGAAACAATTAAAACAGGGGAACTGAATAGATTATGACTCATCTATACTAGAAAACATGTTTTTGAAGAAAATGTATTGGCATAGGAAAACTTTTCAAATCCTAAATGTAATGAAACAGGATCTGAATTATAGTCAATGTAAACTAATGCATTTCTGTTTCTGTATTTATCTCTAGTGATTTTTCTCTCTGTATATACAGACATACACGCAGAGAGAAAAAAATCTGAGAAATGTAACTGTGTATTAATGGAGAGAGACATGGTGGGAAACATCAGAATTTGTGTTTTCTGTTCTTCTCAGAGAGTTCGCATTTATCAGTCTTCTACCATTGTAGTAGATTAAGGAATTTATTGTTTTACAGTTCTTTTGGTCTCATAGGGGGTGTGCCTTTCTGAAGGCCTTGCGGGAGGACTACTCCCATCCCTAGAAGGTGTGTGTATCCCTGGCTCTGTTGACACTTGCCTTAGTCTTCAAAGCCAGTAACAGGAGAGCCAGACATTCTTATACCACATCTCCCTAAAGCTTCATCCATCCTCAAATTTCTTTCTGACCCATCCAGACAGAAAAGTTCTTCCCTTGTAAGGACCATGGTGAACAGATTATATCCATTAATGAGATACAGGACAATCCCTTGTATCAAAGTCCACAACCTTGATTGCTTTTGCAGTCCCCTCACAGGTTCTAGGGATTAGAGGTGTGTGAGACATTACTGCCAACCAAAGCTGATTATTTTTCATGTCTGAAACACACACACGCACATACATTTTCTATGAAATTATATAAAGAGGCTTGTATTATCATCTTCTTCATCATCATCATATTGGATTAGTTTTCTTGTTGCTGTGCTCAAACACCTGACAGAAACAACTTAAGGGGGACAATTTAATTGGTTCACTGTTTCAGAGGGATTTCAGTCCATCATAGAGGGTAAGGCCCGGTGAAATGGTTCCATGGCAGTGAGGAAGTGGGAGCATGGGGTAGCCACATGCTCACATCAAGGCCGGCAGGAAGCAGAGAGCAAGCCGGAACCAGAAATAGGTATAACCTGGAAGGTCTTCATTAGCAGCCTGTATATTTCAGATAGGCCGTGTGCTCCAAATGTTCTACAGTCTTCCAGAGCAGCACCCCCAGCTGGGGATCAAGTGTTCAAAGACAGGAGCCTGTGGAGGACATTCTGCATTGAGCCATTACAGTCACCATCAGCAGCATTTTCTTATTATTTTAAAATTTTTATTTATGTGTGAGTGTGTGTGTGTGTGTGTGTGTGTGTGTGTGTGTGCGTGTATCTGTGTCTATGTATGTGTGTGTGTGACTGTGTGCGTCTATCTGTGTCTATGTATGTGTGTGTGTGTGTGTGTGTGTGTGTGTGTGTGCGTGTATCTGTGTCTATGTATGTGTCTGTGTGACTGTGTGTCTGTGTATCTGTGTTTGGGTATGTGCACAGGCGTGCAGTGCCCAAGAAGGCCAGAAGAGGGCATCATATTCCCTGGATTTAGAGTTACAGCAGATGTGAAACACCTGACTTGAGTGCTGGAAACCGAACTCAGGTCCTCTGCAAGAGCAACAAGTGCTTTTAAGCCCTGAGCCATCTCTCCAGGCACAAGACATCCTCCTCGTCTTTATCACAGTCACTACTTGAGTCCTCGTAGAACAATAGTTTACAGACTGTGGCCCAGAGGCCACATCCAACCACCACCTAGATGGTAAATACTATTTTCTTAGAGCACAACTCCTTTCATTTTCCCCCATGCTGTCTGTTAGTTCTTTGTGTTCAACAGCAAAGCTGAATTGTTGCAAGAGAAACCATCTGGACCAGCTTGACACACTGACCCTTCACAGGAAGGCACTTCTTTACATAACAGCAAGCTTCAGAATCTGAAACAAAAAACTAAGAGTGGGTTAGAGGAAGGATCAGAACCTAGAGCAGTGGTAGGCCTCCAGAGTATCCACCCACGACTTGTGTCCTCCATGACCTGAGGGTCCTTCCTGACCACACTGAGTCTCTGAAAGCTACTTGATTGAGCCTCCCTGAGTATTATCTTCTGCATTCCTGTTTTGTTTATTATCTTTGTAGTTGGTGCTAATCCCCAGGGATGCACTGAAACTGTCACAAATTGAAAAAAATTAACTAAAGGCAGGTAGACCAAAGTTGTTCCAAATGTGTATGTTACCTGTGGCTCCACGGGACTCCCGGTGAGTAGTCCTGATACTGGGGCTTAAGGTCTCTGTGTGGCCAGAGACATCATCATACCTGTGCCTCTAGATGATGGGTATGCAGGAGCTATGAAATAAAAGAACTACTTTTGCAGCCGTGCAAACGACCTGTGCTATCCGATTCATCACCCAGCTCAGTGACACAGTGAGTGGGACCTCAGTCATGATTTGTCCTGAGTCCCAGCAACCCTTGTCATCTCCATTAGCGTTGTCCTTTTCTGAGCCATGACACTGGGTCAGAGGCACTGTCACTAATAGAATTAAAAAAGATAAAGGAAAGAAAAGCGTTACTATAACTTAATTTTAAATATTACAATGGAAAACAATAGGGTGGGTATTTGCATCCCTAACAGTACACGTGCCTCACAGCCCATTGGGTCGATGCACCCAATTTAACTTAGTCTTTACCGCTCAATATTTAAGAATATAAAATATGCTTTCATATAAATATGCCACGCCGAGTGTCACTGCATGCTTCCTCTCTTCAACCCGACTTGATGGACGTGGGATTCTTGTTTCAGGGAGATGCACATTTTAAGTCCGTTTGATACCTGATGACAGAGTGCTCTGTAGACTGCATACCCCTGCTCATCTCTTCTGGAACATTCAGTGCCCCTTAAAACCAACACACCATTTTCTACAAATGCACCTTCGTTTTTCACTTCATAGCTATCCTGGGAAAAGTTATACAAGTCTTTAAAAAAGGAGGAAACCCAAGATTTGTCCAAAGTTGCCTTAGAGAACAAGAAGCTGAGGTTTAAAACTGGCAGTGGTTACTTTAAAGCTTCGTTATGCCCAGGTATCCTCTTCCCTCCCCCTCCATCAGGCACATGAAAATGTACACACACCCCACATAATTTATTCATAACATATATAAGGGTTCATTTGCAGTTGCTTGACTGGCAAAGAATGTGACATTGTAGGTACATTTAAATATTTATTGATTTCAGTTTTGTAGGGTGTGCAGGTTGGTAGCCTGCTTGTCCTCCAATCCATTCCTCACCCCCTCTGCTGTGCTGTATCATAATCCCCTGGTTCACTCCCTCAAACACCCCTCTCAGTGAGTTCCCTGGTGGGTTTGGATAGTGAGAGGACTGGGGAGGAGAGTCGGAGAAGGAAGGAAAGAGGAATGAGGGCTTTGTTCTATCTTGTGGGTGTCGATTGCATCTCTCTGTGACAATTCCCATTGGTAAAGCCCACTGTGGACCCAGGTGTGCTGGCCTGCCCTGCCTCCGTGGTCAGGCAGCATCCTTTCCATCCTGTGCTGGCTTGGGTTTGCTAGTGATTTTTACATCTGTTCATCTCCAGTTGCTTCTGTCTCTTTTGTTACCTTCTTATTTCTAGGATCCCTGAAACACATTCCTTGCTTTCTGTTTTCTTGATTGGAACCTGACAAGCCTGGACTTTGCTTTGTTTTATTTTGGTACATAACAGCCAATTATGTCAACTTTGACACTTCAAACACTGCAGACCCATGACATCTCTATATAGTACTGAGCAATGAGTCCTCCTGAGACACAACAGCCAGCACGTGGACTGAGGGACACTGCATCATCTCCACACACACTTGCCTACTCATATACCTGCTAACCTCTGCATTTTCTCAATCCTCAGCTCTTTCATTCATCTATCTAGTACCCTGCCACTTGCCTCTCCATTCCATCTGTCTATCCACCCTCCATCTATGTATCTATTCATCCATCTACCTTTCTATCCATTCGTGTATCTCTCCAGTCTCCTGCTCATCCTTCTGTCTTCCCATTCACTTCTTTCATCTAACAAACACATATTGCTCATATACTAGGCTTCAAGTCAGAATTGGAATCAGGTACATCCTTCCTTGGCAGGAGATTGGAATCCAGTGGGAGATGTCCAGTATGGACTCAGCCAATTTAGAGAATGGTTAAGAACCCTGTAGAGCGCCTGGGATATAGTGAGAGCTCAGAAAAAATATTTGTATTTGGCTGGGGAAATGACTCAGTAAGTGCCTGCCATGCCAGCTTGAGCACCCGAGTTTGGATCTCCAGAGCCCACACATACACCCAGGTTTGGTGGCACATGTCTGTAACCCTAGCACAGGTAAGAGGTGGTAGGAGCAAAAAGACAGATTCCTGGAGCTCTCTGGCCAGGTAATCTAGCTAACTGGTGAGCCCTGGGTTAATAAGAGACCCTGTTTCAAAAATATGGTGGAGAGGGTTGGAAAGGTGGGTCAGTGGTTAAGAGCACTGACTGCTCTTGCAGAGGACCTGCATTCAGTTCCCAGCACTCACATGGCAGTCCACAACCATCTATAACTCCAGTTCTAGAAGATCCAACAACCCCTTCTGACTTCCATAGGCATTGCATGACACAGGTGTACTTACATACATACAGGCAACACACTTATACACATAACATAAAAATAATAAATAAAATATTGAAAAAATATGCTGGAGAGTGATAGAAGGATCCGCCCAATGTCACCCTCTGGTCATCACGTGCATGTGCAAAACACTCATTCACTACAGCCATAGACACACACTTTTCAAAAATTAAATTTTAAAAAGTTCAAGTGAATGAGTCTCTTACGGAGGTAGTTAAAGAAGACCTTGGGTTTAAAGATTTGGTAATGACTTATGTGTCTGCCCTAGTTTGCTTCTACACTGCTGTGATAAAACAGTGACCAAAAACAACTTGGGGAGGAAAGGGTTTATTTCATCTTACACATCCCAGGCAGGAACACGTAGGAACTGAGCGAAGACCACAGAAGAACACTGCCTACTGGGCTTGCTTCCCTGCGAGCTACTTTTCTTACACAGCCCAGGCCCACCTGCCCAGGGTCAACACCACCCACAGTGGGCCGGGCCCCCTTACATTAATCAACAATCAAAACAATGCTCCAGAGACATGGCTACAGGCCAGTGCAGACTGCAGATGGAGGAAATTCCTCAGCTGAGCTTCCTTCTTCCCAGGCGTCTAGTTTGTGTCAAGCTGACAAAAACCAACCAGTACAAGGGTTCAGAAGGGCAGAGAAGGGGCCAAGAGCAGATAATAATGGGAGGCAGGGGCTGTGAAAATGGTCAAAGCACCTTATATACATGCCTTAAAAAGTATTTAAAAATATTTTATTTATTATTTTTATTTTATGTGTATGAGTGTATAGCCTGCATGTATGTGAGTGCACCCGTGTTGTGCAATGCTGCGGAGGTCAGAAGAGGGTTTCGGATTCTCCTGGAACTGGAGTTAAAGACAGTGAGTAGCCCATGAAAAAAATATTACTTTTTAAAGGAGGGAAAGATGGGAAGGATCTGGGGTGAGCCAGAGGTTGGGTAAAGTGGAAACCGAGGATAAGAAACAGTATACAGAAAGCAGAAAATATAAAAGATCATTTTCCAGGAAATAAATCCCTGGGTACCCGTGTAATATTTCAATGTGGGTTATTTATTTATTTACTGAGTAGCCCATGAAAAAAATATTACTTTTTAAAGGAGGGAAAGATGGGAAGGATCTGGGGTGAGCCAGAGGTTGGGTAAAGTGGAAACCGAGGATAAGAAACAGTATACAGAAAGCAGAAAATATAAAAGATCATTTTCCAGGAAATAAATCCCTGGGTACCCGTGTAATATTTCAATGTGGGTTATTTATTTATTTACTTTTATTTTATATGTATGAGGGTTTTGCCTGCTTGTAGAAGTGTACCACATACATGCAATGCTCAAAGAGTCCAGAAGACAGTGTTGATTCCCTGGCACTGGAGTTACTGAGAGTTGTCAGCCACCATGTGGATGCTGGGAATTGAACCTAGGTCCTCTGCAAGAGCAGTCAGTGCTCTTAACCACAGAGCCACCTCTCCAGCCTCTCAATGTGGGTTTTAATGTGTATATACGATGGTGTGTTTAACCCATCCCCCATTCCCAGTTTTCTCCTGGAATTTCACTCTTAAGGAGTCCTGGATATTAGCACGCCCTTTTCTTTACATCCTGTGGTAATTATCATTTTGGAAAAAATTCCTCAGAGGATGATTGCCGGGCCGAAGACATGCTTATTTAAAAAATTAATTTCATTTGACAAACTGCCCCTCCAGAAAGGAATACCAATTTGCATTCTCACCGACAGCGTGTGAGAATGTCAGTTTTCCCACATCTCTGCTATTTTGGGGTTTTGTCAAACTTTTAATCCTTTCCAATATGATGGGTGAAAAACAGATGAGTCACTTTTATTTTTATTTAGCGCATTTAATTACTAATGAGGCAGGATGCCCTTTTGTATGCACGGAAGTTTGTGCATTTCATTTTGTTGTGAAACACCTCTTGGTGTTGACTGTTCTGTCTACGGAACACACATTTAATTCTTTTTGATTTTTCTAGTTCTTTTTTTCTTTTTCTTTTTTCCTCCAAGTTAGGAATGTCAGTCTTTTATCTGTCATGCGTGGAAGCATTTTCTTTTTCATTTGTTTTTTTGTTGCTGCGTTCCTTTGTTTTGAGAGAGGGTCTCACTATGTAGCTCTGGGTGGCCTCAAACTTGCTATGCAGACCAGGCTACCTCCAAGTCAGAGATCCACCTGGCTCTGCCTCTGCAGCACTGGTATCAAAGGCATGCCTCACCATGTCTGGCTGTTGGTATTTTTGAAGTTCATGATTTAGTTTCATTTATGACTATTACCAAAATGAGAATTAGCAAGGTTATAGAAATGGATGCTACTTGTGGCCAAATCTTTCCAAATTTCTCCTTTCTATGAATTTTCTGACTTTAAAAGAAATGTGCTAGGATGGACCACAGGACTTTGTGCTTGGGAAACAAGTGTTCCACAACCCCAGCCCAGTTTTATGGCTTTTTAAGAAAACTTAAAAGGGCTTACTTTTCCACAATATTTGTATATTATATAATATTATATTGGTTTCAGTTGAAAATGTGAACTCGATATTTATTTAAAATTATTTAAACCAAGAATGTCAATACAGGTCTTTTAATACTAGCTAGTCAGAGGGCTAAAGCAAGATGATTCAAACTTCAGCATCTGCTTGGGCTACAGAATGAGTTCAAGGTCAACCCGGACAATTTCACAAGACCGTATCTCAGAGAATGAAACACACACACACACACACACACACACACACACACACACACGCACACATTAAAAAGAGATTTGGGGTTATATCTTAGTGATAGAGAACCCGCCCATAATTCACCAGTGAGGGGCTGGTGGTATGGTTCGGTGGTGGTACTACATATACTACATGATTATTTTGGTTGAAAGCCTGCCCCCGTGCTTTGAGATGCTACCTTAACAATGGAGCAAATTCCATTTCAGAGCTCTTTTCTCCAGTGCTTCCAAAACTTTGATAGGTGTTGTTACTTGGGTTTTAACAATCCCCTTCTAAGAAAAATTCCACCAAATGGCCTCCAATTTGGCAATGTGTAATTTTAGCGCTCCTAGCCAGTTCCCAGTCTTAACCCAGTGACTCTCAACTCCTGGGGGCTGATTACATCATCAGGAGGACATTATGAACTGGACATCCCCACTCTGTCTACCCCAGTGAAATCAGCACTGGGGGAAGAAGACTAGGCATATGTGTTTTTTCTTAACTATCAAGGTGATTCCAGCATACTGTGAAAACCACTGTATTAACCCTTGTCCTTCGTTTCTGTCCTCGTTATAGAACAGCAGACGTTATTTTGCATCTTCCCAGATGTACCCCAAGAGGTCAGACTTGACCTCTCTGTGGGTCACCATGGTCACCTTCCCTGGGTCTTTTATTCTGTAATTTTTTGTGTATGAGTATTTTGCCTGTATGTATGTTAAGTGTACTGCATGCATGCAATATCTGTGGAGGCCAGAAGAGGACATCAGATCCCCTGGAACTGGTGTTAGGGATGGTTCTTAGCTACCACATAGGTGCTTAGAACTGAACCTGGGTCCTCTGTAAGAGCAGCCAGTGTTCTTAACAGCTGAGCCACCTCTCCAACCCCACATAACTTTTTAAAGCAGGAGTCGGCCACCTCCTGCCACCACACACACAGACACACACACACACACACACACACACACACACAGACACACACACACACACACTTTCCACAGTGGAATGCAATTTCTGCTAGTCAGTTTGCAGCCCATGCTGCAGAGGGAACCCTGAGGACTTCCTGAAGGCCCAGCCTCGGGGCCTACCATACCCTGAGGACACTAGTACAGGGGTAGCAATGGGCAACAGAGCCAGGACCTGGCTTCTCCCTGTGTACTGCAGAGCTTCTGTCTTGAGGTTCTGGGTTGGGTGAACGTGGATGCTTTGCCCATGAAGCACTTGCTCCCTCCAACCTAAACCTACCACTCTTCAGACCATAGCATCTCAAGGTGACTAATACCCTGTGCTGGTCTTTCCCAAGGTCTTGTCCTTCTCTACCTCCCTCAGAACCTACAAAGAGCAGCACTTGCCTTCTCCAGTCAACTGGAAGGACCTGTTCTCTGCCTTCTCTCCACAGTGGTTCATCCACTTTATGGACTAACCACTCCTGGGGTACTGTGTGTGTTGACTGGGGAAGGATCTCCTCTGAAGGCACTCAGCCCATACACTCTGTGCGACCCTGAAGCCAAGACTTGAGGTATTATTAGGAAGGCCTTTGTGATCATGTAGCCGATCTATGTGGTCCATATCAGCCACATTATCACTCTGCTAATACTTTGTCCAGATGTCCTGTAATGTGCCTGGACACCCTCCCCCCCCACATGCTGAGGAAGGGCTGCTAATGCTCCTGAAAGTTCCAGTCTTGGGGCTGGAGAGATGGCTCAGCAGTTAAGAGCGCTGATTGCTCTTGCAGAGGACCTGGATTCGATTCCCAGTGCCCACATGGCAGCTATGAACCGCCCTTAACTCCAGTTCCAGGGGAATCCGAAGCCCTCTTCTGACCTCTGCGGCATTACATGACACAGGTGAGCTCACATACATGCAGGCAATACACTCATACACATAAAATAAAAATAATAAATAAAATATTTTTTAAAAAAGAAAGCTTTCTTGCCCAGAACACCAGGAGATTGTACACTTACTTCTGTGACAGTCGATAGTCCATGCGTGACTGATATGGAAGTCTGAAAAAAATCAGCTTTTTCACTCCAAAATAAGGCAACTTTATGCCCCTCCTGGAATGTCCCGGTTTCCAGCTGTAACCAAGCTCTGGCCTGGCTGCTCCCCTGCCCTTATCTGTTACCCCTTACTGGTCTCCCCAGAGAATTAACAGTTGGAGAATTTCTAACACTGGCTCTGTTTCTATGAGATATAATGGAAGGACTTCAAGGTGTCCTTCTGCAATTGTCTGACTTCTGCAATTCCTGGTACAGAATTTGAACACAAAACCCTCTAAAAACTGACCACTCATCTTTCCCATATTTCCCACTGATGGGACTACTCAGTAGTGAGGTTGCAAAGTGGGAGCCGGTTGCTCCTCCAGGCTGAACTTGCCCTTGTCTGGATGGAAAAGGCAGAACAGACAAGACCAGAGGCTGAGTGTGGGAAAGACAACACAGCACTGTGCCCCAGGTGACCGAGCTCTCCCACAGCTCTCAACTTTGGGCTCTGAGGACATGGCCAAAGGGGGAAGCTCAGAGAATCCCACCTGGCACATGGAGCAAAAGCATCTGGAGCTTGTTTTACAGGAGTTGGTACTAGTTGGGCATCTTTCCAAGCTCAGAAGGTTTCAGAGAAATTCCAAATGAGGGATGTTTATAAAAACTGTGTCTCCAGATGAGTCCTCATGTTTCCCCCTAAGGGGTGCCTTGGGGTTACCATTTAAGTAAGGCTTCCACAAGGTGTCCCCTGACATCAGAGATGTGTCTGATTTCCAGGATGGGAAATGGGAAATGCTGGCTTTGCATCCCATGTCATTTTGTGGTTTTCATGACGATAGAGTCTTCTGCCTCCAGCATTCCACCAAGCCTGCTCTATGACGTCACTTCCCCACAGGCTCCAAGGGCCACAAAGATATATTTGACCCTCCGAAGTGAACTTAACAGCCTTATTTCATTTTGTGGTTATGTGTTCATGTCCAAGAGGTTCCAAGGACACAAAGCACTTGACCACTCCGCTAGGAAACTATCCGTTGGAGGGGAGATGTCCACCCACACCTGGGTTCCCTCACAAATGTCACACCTTTGCCTTTCCCTGGAGACCAGGGGGCCACCTTGGTAAAGGGTATTCTGGAACCTCTCCAGGAGAGTGGATTGCTCCTCTAATGGACATGTTTCTTTGACCATTTCAATTTGCATATTTGAAAACAACTGAAAAAGCAATTAATTCAAATCTAAATAGCTTCCATGCTCAGAATTATGTTTATGGGCTTCCAGAAGACAAATTTATGAGGACATCTGGGGACCAGGCTTCTGACACCCAATGAGTATCAATCTCTTCCAAAGACGGTTGCGGGTTTGTTTCTAAGACTCTTGCGGAATGAGAGCAGATCCCGAGTGTGTGAAGACCTGAAGCTGTGGCTTTCCTCACGGCTCTGAGCAAGGCTTCTCTGAAAGATGATCTTCCCTCAGGGAAATAGGACACCTAGTCAGTTATAATCCCAGGGGTTCTGCCCAGGGATTCCACTTTTTGTTTTTTGGTTTTGGTTTTGGTTTTGGTTTGACAGGGTCTCTCTTGTAGCCCCAGCTGGCCTGGAACTCACTATGTGGACCAGGCTGGCCTTGAACTCACAGAGATCCATCTGCCTCTGCCTCCCAAGTACTGGTTGGTGTGCCACCACACCTGGTTCTTTTTTTTTTTTTTTAGACGTAGAAAGGGTTGACTGCCAGCACAGAAATTTAGTAACACCAGGTGAAAGTGTTGTTTCCCTAGTCCTTATCCCCAGAAAGGAAAGAAAAGAAAAGATAAAAGAAGACAGGGGCTGGAGAGGTGGCTCAGTGGTTAAGAGCACTAGCTGCTCTTGCAGAAGACCGGGGTTCAGTTCCCAGCACCCACAACTCCAGTTCCAAGGGACCCAACACCCTCTTCTAACCTCCTCGAGCATTGCACAACATTGGTGCACCTACCTACATGCAAGCAATACACTCATACACATTAAAAAAAAAGTATTATGAACAAACTGTGGACATCCATAAAAAAGCCATGTGGACGTATGTTGTCATTTATCTAAAGCAAATATGCAGAAGAGCCTTTTCAACTGTGTAGCTACCATGGCTTGTGCTTTCTCAACATGGCTCTCCCATTTCCAACTGTGAACAATGATGCATGGGGAGGGCTCAGGTTGCTCCACACAATGCCAACACTTGGTATTCTTGGGCGTTTTTAGCCATGCATTTCCCCTTATCTCCGTGAAGCTTTGAACTGTATTTATTTAATGTGGTCGGGTGAATTTTCATTTGCTTACTTTCCATTTGTCTATCTTCTTTAAATAAACTGTAAGCTCAGACAGAATTTCTTCCTAAGGCTAAGGCATGCAAAGCCTAGTCACACTTACCTGCGTTCCACCATTGGAGAAGAAGCAAAGGCATACAGATCTTCCTGTGGTTCACAAAGCAAAGGAAGTTCAAATCTGAGAGTAGAGCAGCCGTTCTGAGAAATACCTTTTCAGTGCCTCAACTCTTCCATAAGCACAAAATAGCAATGACCCATTGTTAATAGAAGTTGGATCTTATGGTGCACCCAGGGTAACCATGGCAACAATAAAACCAACATCTGGCCAGATTAATTCAATCTGCAAAAATAGCCAAATACAAGAAAAGAAATACCAGTATACAGGCATAAGGGCTATTTTCTTAATATCTGCTGATCCATACATAATATCTAAATCCAATTAAAAATTAGTACATTCATAAGGAAACAACATATGTATACACACACACACATACAACCCAAGTGAAACACCAGTTTAACATAAAATACAGTACATGGTCAGATTTATAAATTCCTCAGAAGTTGAAACCATTAGTTAACTGGAAAAAAAAAAAAAAAAACAACAACTGTGATTCACATGTAGAAGATGGAATAAAAAAGATCAACATATGTATGATCAGATGGAGGAAGGTCAGCATGCAAAGGAATCAGTCAAATGACTATTCTAAAAGAACACATTATAACAGAGTTGAAGTCCCTAAATAACTTCATTAGCAGACTCAACACAGCTGGGGAAGAATCAGTAACCTGAAGACAGTTCAACAAAATTACCAGCATTCAAACACAAACAGAAGTCCAAGGAGTGCTGCTTGGGGTAGAAGGCTCTATCCCCCCTTTCACACAAAGGAAAACCCCACAAAGAGAATAGCTGAGGATGGCACTCGGGAGGTAGGAGGACTGGAAGTTCAAGGCTACCCCGAGCAACATATGAGTTCCAGGCCAGCCTGGGTTACATAGTGATACCTAGCTGGGGTCCTACGGGCATGGTGTTGGCAGATACTCTAAGGCAGTTTCATATCTGTTTTCCTATTATGGATGCTGTTTGAGGGATCCCACATTATTTCTTTCATGGCTCACTCCATTTGATCACCACCACCAAAAAAAAATCCCTAAGAGGGTTGTATGGACCCATTTAAGGTAAAATGCTGGGATCCAGGTTGTCTTTTACTACGAACTACTTTTCTACCTAAAGGATTCAGGCGTGGAGGTTACTTCCCAACCACTCACAGGACTTTGAGGGTATGCCTTTGTTTTGAAATGCTACTTACTGATACATTTTTGTTGGGATAGAAAGCCACATGTATGAAGACACTCTGGGGCTCTGTCTTTTTGAGAGAGCCCTTCTTGGCTCTCTCTGGAGTTTGGAGATTTCGCTGTCCCGAGGAGACTGACTGGGGTGTTCCTATGTGGTCATCGTCCCACTTATCGGAAGAGCACGTCAACCTGAACAGTCAGCTCCAGAAAAGTTAGCAGAATCTTGATTTGATTTCTTCTATTTTTCCTGGTCTTCGTTTCCAGAATTCTTATTCGCCAGAAAGAATATTTTCAGGCTGACACCGCTAAGTTTTAATTTTTCCACTGTTTTCCATTGTGAAATCATTTGAGAACTGAATTAATTTTTCTGTATGCATATTTATAAAACAGAATGATCACACATACGGATTCACCCCAATACACATACAGATCAGCATTATAGCATAAAAATTCTCCCCTGTTGCTATCTCTTCATAACCAAATATACCATGAGTCTTAATTTCTGCAAAGTGCTGTTCTCCTCCACATTACTATATACTTTGATTTTTTGGGGACAATCTCATGAGTCCAGCTCTCTTCATTCAGTATTATGAAGGCCATTCAAGTTTTAACACATATTAATAATTTATCCTTTTTATTGCTGAATGGATGTGACGTAATGAGTCCATTTACAAGTTGGATAACACTTTGCTGGTTTCCAGTTTGGGATGATGATAAATAGATGCTATAAACATCTGTTTGCACATTTTTACATTTTTTTCCAGTAAAGACCTAGGAGGGAAGTTAATGGATCATATTTTAAATATATTTCCAAATATACAACGTTTTGTAAATACTTGTTCAGAATCCCATCATCCAAGAGTCTTAACAGCAATAGATCAGAGTTCTAGATGTTTCTTAACTTCACAAGTTTGATCTTGTGTTCCTTTTTAAATTCAGTGAACACTAATAGACATGAATTATATGACTATGGACATTTCTTTCATGATCAAAGATATCGAATATCATTTTTAAACTTTTGTGTATATATTTATGTACGTATGTATACATGTTCCATGGAACATATGTGGAGGTTAGAGGACAATTTTCAGGAGTCCTTCCATCATGTAGGTCCCAGGGACCAAATTCAGTTCATCAAGTTTGGCAGCAAGTACCTTACCCCTCTGAACCATCTCACTGGCCCATCAAGGTCTCCCCTTTGTTATTTATGGATCTTGGATGCAAGTTCTTTATTGGCTCTATGATGTTTAAATGTTTGCTTTGAATTTGTGCCTTACATCCTTTCTCAGTAGTATCTTTCTATGATTTCCAGTTTATCAGCTTTTAAAAGAGATTATAGTTCAGATGTCTTTTTGAAGAACTCTTTGGCCAGCTCTGGGTCTTGAAGACTTGGAGGTTGTCTGAATGATTTTCTAGAAAACAATTTCAAATGAGAATACATTCCTAGTCCCTTCTGGGAATGATCGGTAGGTTAGACCTGGATGTCTTGGCTCAAACTTCTTCTTCAGGATCTGTAGAGATGACATTGTTCCATGGAATTTCTGTGTGTGTATCCTAATGATATCTTATTTAGAAAGCCCTGGTCAGTGCATGAAAGGCAGTCACAGTCTACCAGGTTTCCATCTCCTTCCTCCCTTCCTAATTCAAGCTAGAGGTCTCTCCCAAGCCACAGAGCTGCTGGACCCCTGGGAATTGGCTTGGTTCCATGATCCTTATAGTTCTAGGTACTGGATAAGTGGTCAAGTAGCTGTGACTGGACAGAGCAAAGTAGGAACTTATTGTGACCCTGGATGAGTAGGTCTGTGGGAATTCTTGAAGGGTGAGGAATAAGCTATTGAGGCTACAGAGACTTTGCTGACCATAGGCTGGGACTACGGGAGGACACCAGAAAACAAGAGCTCCTTCCGGGCAGCAGGGAGAGCAGCCTTTCCTCTTTGTCTCCTGCTTCTCTGCCTCTGTGTAATTCCCTCTGTTTTATTACACCCACAGCCACAGCACAGCCAACTCTGTTCTAGGGTCGGGGACCACTCATCTCCAGAAGATTCATGTGCCAAAAGCATGGTCCCCAATAGACTGAGAGTTGATGGGCCCTTTAAGAGGTGGAGCCTAGTGGGTATTGGGTCACTGGGGAGGCTGGAGGCCCATCAACTGAGACTGACTGAGGTCTGGTAGGATTGGATTGGGCACTGCCAGAGCAGTTCTAATGAAGTTCAGTTCTCCTGGCTCCCACTCTCACTTCCTCTGTCCCATGCTCCCAGGACAGGATTCCACCCACCACCCGGTACAATACAAGGTACTCAACAAATAGGGCTCCCCAATCTCAGATTTTTGAACCTCTAAAGCAACGAGCCCAAACAAATCTGTTTTTCTTATAAAGTACCGAGTCTTGTTTTCTGTTGTTATTGTTATAGCAACACAGAGGAAGATAAGGTCCCCCAAAGCGTTAAGTCCAATTTAAGAGAACCCAGAAGCCTAAATAAGGTGGATTAAACAGAACAATTAGTGTATGAACCCAGGAAAAGGGCCCGCTGGAGAGACTGATCAATATCTGGATAGAAGGTAAGTGTGAGATTTAAGGAAAATAATTACCAGGATAAAATATGTTTGAGGACTTATAGTAAAGGAATAAAGAGAATAATCAGTATTACTATTGAATTTGTGCTGTCGCAACACAAGAGCACAAGCTGTGGGCAAGAAGTCGGAAAACAAGTGACAGAAGGTTACAGACAAGACAGAAAAGGACTCAGAGGCCAGATCCAGGAGACCAAGCAGGTGGGCGACAGACAGGGCAGGAAACAGAAAGCAGAGAGGCAACACGCAGTTATTAGATGCCAAGTGGACCCAGCACATCAGTTCCTCATGCTGATGGAAATTCACCAAGCTATACCTAGTTAATTAGAAAGAACACATGTTCACAGAGTTTCAAAGAAAAGTTGAAACGTGTACATACGTGGCAGAAAGCATGGGTTGGTGGCATCGGATTTTTCTGTTCATTTTTTTCCATTTTTAATTGAAGTTTTGCAATTTTCATACAATATAGTTTGATAGTATTTAAATCCCCTCCCCATCCACACCTCCCCCAATTGCCCCCCATCCAATTTAATGTACTCTCTTATAATACAGCCTATGAGATCTGATCTGCGTCTGTAAATGTCCTTCAGTGTGGGTCCATTCGTGGGGCCCACCAAGAGTCCCATCCCTGTAAGATACTGTCTCTCCCCTCTACCAGCAGCCATGAGATGCCAAAAGTTCCTTAGGTTGGGTTGGGGTTTCTACATGCAGGCAGGAGTCACAGGCTGGTGGCATTCAACTTTTCATCAACAATACTGGAAGCCAGAAGACTGTGAAACTAGATTCATAGATACATCAAAGGAAAGACCTGCCATCTAAAGTGTCTATTCCTAGCATCGATACCATATATATAATGGGAAAAAAGGCTCTCAAGGGTTTAGAAAGCACTTCACCCTCCTTTGTAAGTTTCTTCACAGGCCTTCTTGCAAATTGTATTTATAAAGACGCATCATGAAAACAAAGAACGTTGTTCTAGTTTTTGTCTCTGCTGCTGTGATAAAATACTGACCGAAACCAGCTTAGGGAGGAGAGGGCATCATTGGACTTACATTCCATCACTGAGGGAAGCTGAGGTATAAACTCAAGGCAGGAACTGAAGCAGGGATCATGGAGGAACACTGCTTACTGGTTTGCTTCCTCTGGGCCTGCTCAGCTATTTTTCTTATACAGCCCAGAGACTCACCTCCCTAAGGATATCACCACTCACAGTGGACTGGGTCTCCCTACAGTAATTAGCAGTTAAGAAAATGTCCAACAGACATGCCCACAGACCAGTCTGATCTGGAAAATTCTTCAGCTGAGCTTCCTTCTTCTCACGTGACTCTGGTTTGCGTCAAGTTGACAAAAACCAACCAGTACGACACTCTAATACGTAAACTATTTAAATAAGTTTTGCCATCGAGAGTGAGGAGGGAAAGCAGACGGAGTCACAGATTATAGAAGCCAGAGGAGGCAGGGAGAGACTGGGGGCTTGGGGCGAGTGAGGTGAGCTTGCAGCTCTGGCTAGTTAAAGAACTCTGAGGTGGGTGGGGTGGGGTGGGACTGAAGGCAGCTCAGTAGAAATAATGAGGGGGCAGATTAACATATGCATAATAAAGGAACAGGGCAAGGAACCAGACATGAAAACAGAGACATTTCTTAGCAGTAAAGGGGAAATGTCTTAATACAAAGAACTTCTTAATAGTATAGGGGAAAATGGAATGATAGCAACATGGTTAAGGCAGCGAAGAGAAAGATCAAGAAGCAAGAAACTTGAAGTCACCTGGTGAAGCTCGGCGCCTCTGCATCCCTCCACCCTCCACGCAGGTTAAGACAGAGGCTGAGTTGTTGACAGGCAATTCTCAGGGTCTGATGAAGTCCATCCGTGTGCTCTTTGCAAAATCACACAACAAAATGATAAAAGCTGAAAACATAAGAGCAGTGTTCATGATTCTAAAAACGTTAAATTTCTTAGAATTGCTATTTTGGTCAAATTGATCTATAAATTTATTTCGATGCAACCCCCGAATGTCAAAATGGGTGTGCATTTATTTTTTAAAAAAACATTTTATTTTTAGTTAATGCGTATGATTGTTTTGCCTCCATGTATTCATGTGCACCCTGCGCGTGCAGTGCCAAAGGAGGCCAGAAGAGAGCGCCAGAACCCCAGGAACCGGAGTTAGAGACTGTTGTTAGCCGCTCTGTGGGTGCTGGAAACTGAACCTGGGTCCTCTGCAAGAGCAGTCAGTGCCCTTAACCTCTGCGCCATCTCTCCAGCCCTATGTGTACATTTACTTTTTGTGAAACTTGACAAGGTGGTCTGAGGTAGCATGGACAAAGGAAGTGCCAAGCGTGGCCATCACTCTGGGGGAAGGGCTGCTCAGTTCACCTATCTGTAGCTAGCACCTCCTCAGTTCATAATAACTCTTTGAAATCTGGAAGATTAGCACCCTAGGATGGAAAAAATCCACAAATAGATGCATTATTGCCGAGCTATGGAGGGAAACAGATTTTTAAATAAATGATTCTAGACTAACGTAATGTTCATGTGGAAACAAAAATTAAAATTTGATCCCCGTATCTCTTTCTCCACCCCCAGAAGCCAACTTTAGGTGGATTAACGAGCTAAATACGAACAGCTAAACTATATAGCTCACAGAAAAGAATGTAGGAACATATGTGCAAGTTTCACTGCAGGAAAATTTCTCTGAAACTGACACAAACTATAATAATAATAAAAAAAGAAACGATCAATACATTCTATCACTTAAAAAATTGGAGGTTCCATATATGAAGCGGAATTTAGGAGGAAAGCCAGGAAGTGGGAGGCTATGTTAGCCACATGTGATTGACCAGAATATTCTACCCAGAATGTGAGGTACACATGAAAATATGAGTAAATGCAGATATGTGTATTCAAATTAACGTGAGGGTTGGACTTGATTGTCTATTTGATGGGTTTAGAATATATCTAGAACTGTGACAGGTACCTGTGTGGTCTTTGGGGGTATTTCCCAGAGTGGATTAACACGTGGAGGGGCGATGGTGGGGCAAAGGAAAGATCTGTCCTGAATGCTGACAGCACCTTCCAGCAAGGCGCCTGGATTGAAGAAAAAAGTTGGAAGAAGGCTGTGTGCTGGCACAGCAAATCCTGTTGTTTCCAAGGGGGTGATTTTGCCCTTTTAACATTGACTTAACAGTGTCTTTCTAGGGAGCTCCAGGCCTTCAGCACTAGATTAGGACTGCGGACTCATCCAGCTTCTTGGACTGAGCAGCTAGCACGTTCTCTGCCTCCCAAGCATGCAGTTGGTTACAATTGGGCTATCCAGGCCCGTATCAAGACAAGCCAGTAAATCCTTTATGTGCATCCTGTTGTTTGAATTCCTGTAAAGAACTCTGCCTCTTTCAACATAAGAAAGAGACAGATAACCTGATCCCAAGGAACCAAAGACTTGAACAAAAACCCCATGGAGAAATCTGAATGAATAACACAGAAGTTGACAAAGACACTGTTCTCTTCTGGGAACCTGGTAATTCCTCATCCCCTCTAACTCCTGGGAGCCCCTTACACCAAGCCAGGGCTGTGAGGTTTCTTTCTAAGTGGGCAGTTGTTGGAGTCAGTCAATGGTACTTGGTTTCTACACGGAGGAGGCTGAAGGGTGGGAACTCCAGACACCGCTCCCAATGCAGTCTTCTAGTTACCCTTCTGACTGACAGCTCCTGGCTCCTCTGCTGGGCCGTGGGGTAGTGCCAGCATTCTGTTTTATCTTAGGGACAATTATGAAACGGGATCTTTATGCACCTGCTCCTCTTGCCTGCTCAGTGCACACAGATAACTGTGTTACTTAGGTGGGTTTGGTGAGCAACATTCACACAAGTTGGTAAGTTGAGCAACTTTACAGTTGGAGCCCGGCATCCATGGTGAGCTAGCATTCCAATCTGACCAGGGTGGGAACAGTCTTGTCTTCTGATGTCTTAAATTACACTTCAGGTGAAGAAGCCCACCACCCTTTTTGTCCTGGGTTTTATCCCCAGAGGCCACTGGACTTGTTCAGATAAAGCATCACAGGCCATCCTGTTCTAGTAGGGACAGGGACAGCCTGGCCTCTGCTCCAGCTGACTGGCTCTTATGCATCTCAGGGTACCAAATCCCCTTGCAGTCCGCAGTTGTCCTGGAGAAAGGGGGACAAGCAGGGTCAGCCACCGTCATCTGGGTGGCTTTATCCGCTTCCCGTCTTCTCATTCTGGTCCCATCCAGTTTCTGTCTTCTAGAACTTCCTGAAATATTTTCCTCTGCTCATTCATATTTTTTGTATTACATTATTGTTATATGTATATATTCTTTGATGTTATATGTATGTATTAATTCTGCATAAAATAAATTCTCTCCTGTTAAGTTTTGACACAATGTGGTTTGTTTTTATTCTATCCTAATTCCTCTCTCTGTCTCTCTCTCCTCTCTCTCTCTCTCTCTCTCTCTCTCTCTCTCTCTCTCTCTCTCTCTCTCTCTCAGTCTTACTGTATAATCCAGGTTGGCCCCTATTTCATAATCCTCCTGCCTCTGCTTCCCGAGTCCTAGTATTACACAGACAGCGCCCCACTTGGCTTTAACTCACCTCTTACACAAAGCTCTGATTACTAAATCATGTCATCACATC
Source organism: Nannospalax galili (assembly GCF_000622305.1). Classification (NCBI taxonomy): domain Eukaryota; kingdom Metazoa; phylum Chordata; class Mammalia; order Rodentia; family Spalacidae; genus Nannospalax; species Nannospalax galili. Next base: position 180,740 of record NW_008329696.1, read on the forward strand.
AGCAGAACATAGGAGTCTCTGTCACATCGAATTCTTTGAAGTTTATCTTTCTACTCTCACTATTTTTAGACTTTTGCTCCTATTTTATTCATCTTTGTACGGAGCAAGGAATATCAGTGTGTATTGTGACTCAAATTATAAATTGCGATTTTATATTATCTGTGAAACGTTAGTTTTCAATAGTCTTTTTCCCCCTTCTCTTTCTAAGCTTATTTCTAGAAGAACTTCTAGAATCTTTCATAAGGATTGCTACAAACTGCAGTACGATTCAGGATCGTACTGAATATCTTTTCAAAGCAAAGATATTTTTTATTTTCTTGGTAACCACAGGAAAGAGAAGGGGGAGGGTCATGCTCACCAGATGTTGGGGAGAGATGGGAGGAGAGGGTAGCTCAGACATGGGCTTGAGCTAAAAACAAGCTTAGGTCATGAGAGACCTCAATGTGACCCCAAATGTTTCCCACACAAGACGAGGAAGGTGTGCATCTAAAATGGATGGAAAGCCAGACTTTCATTGACCTATAGTTATCTATTAGGTTGGGTTTATGCATTAAAGCAGCTGCTCTCGGGCAGTCCTGGAAGTGGCCTCTCCCAAGACTTCATTGACCTAGAAGAGATAAGAGTCCTTAAGGTCTAAACTGGACAAGAACGTTCTAGACGACTGGTACCTTGGCTATAGATTCTCAGCGATGTAGTTGTTCTCATGTTACTTGTAAGAGCCTGAGCCTGAGTCTCAACTGGCTCAAAACTTTCAGGCAAGAAGGTTGTGATGAAATACACCCTCGAGCCTCCGGCGTGCACTGAAGCATGTAACGGCCAGCTAACTTTCCCAGCTGTGATGCCCCATAGGCTCTTTGACGTGGTTCTTGGCACCTCACCACCCGTTAGCACCAAGTCTGTAGACACCTCCTATTACCTACAGCACCCTGAGAAAGAAGCTCCTTGGGAAATGAATGAAGAGATGAGACATGTGTGTGGAAAGCAGTAGGAACAGAACAGGGCTATGGTAAAGACAGGTATAGGTGCCGGGGACTCTGGAGAGCTAGGCACCTCTTCCCCACTCCAGAGGAATTCAGAGTGTCTTGGCAAAAGCATTGGACTTGTAGCAAATTGGGTACCTAGCAAAAAAATTGTTTATTGGAGCTGGAAAGATGGTTCAGTGGTGAAAAGCACTGGTTGCTTTGCAGAGGACCCAGGTTCGGTTCTCGGCACCCACGCTGGCTAACAACCATCGATAGCTTCAGTTCCAGAGGCTCCAATGCATTTACACACATGCAGACTAAACACTCATACACATAAAATAAAAATAATTAAAATATTGTTGTTAAAAGAATTTTAGGTCTATAGCCAGGCGTGGTGGCACATGCCTTTAATCCCAGCACTCGGGAGGCAGAGGCAGGCGGATCTCTGTGAGTTTAAGGCCAGCCTGGTCTATATAGTGAGTTCTAGGACAGCTGGGGCTACAGGGAGACCCTCTCTCAAAAATAGGTCTAAAGACTGGAATATTTAGGTATCATGTAGAATCATCCTTACAGTGAGTTAGATTTCTCAAAATTGGCTGGAGAGAGGCTCAGCAGTTAAGAGCACTGGCTGCTCTTGCAGAGGACCCAGGTTCAATTTCTGGCACCCGCATGGTGGCTAACAACCATTCATACCTCCAGTCCCAGCGGATCTGATACCCTCTTCTGACCTCCCCAGGCCAACACAGGTACACTTATATACATGCAGGTGATACACTTGTACACAAAAAATAGAAATAATAAGTGAAATATTTTAAAACTCTAAAAATGCTATATTCAACATTATTCATATGGTATATAATAGCAATGGCAAGATATAAAATAATAAGTAAAACTACAAAAATAGTTAAAAAGAAGGAATGTCACATACACAGAGGCCAAGCAAGACACTGCTTCGGAAGGGTCAGGTAGATACCAGTACTCTGCAATGAGAGAGGATGCTGGAGGCCACTTGGAAAAGAGGGTGTGGCAGAAGGGCCACTTGCCAGGATGGTTAAAATGAGCTACCCTGACAGCACCGGGTGCTGCAGAATCACAAACTAAGCATCTGCATGAGTGACAGTCCACATGCAAAGAACTAACAATCTTAATGAAGAACAGTTTAGGTGAATTTCCTTTTTTTTTTTCCTCCTTACTTTTCTATATTTTTCCAAATTACTTCCATGAGCATATTCCCTTAATATTAAAACACATCTTTCTATAACTAGACAATGTAAAAGAGAAAGATCAAAGACAAAATAAAAAAAAGCAATCCTCATGTTTCCAATGCTGGGAAATGCCTACTATTTATAGCTTGGCTTACACAACTTTATTATTTGTATTACTTTGTGTTTGTGTATGTGTATGTGTGCTATAAAACTGTGTGTGTTTGCATGAATGGGGATGCATGCCCATGCAGGCATGTGCGGAGGCCAGAGGACATTGGCTACCCAGATCTATCACTCTCTGTCTCTCATTCAACTCAGAGTTGGCTGTTTTTCAGCTAGGCTGGCTGACCAGTAAGCCCTAGAGATCTTGCTGTCTCTACCTCATCTCCTCCCTGCCTTCTAACAATGGGTTTACAGGGTGTGGGGTCATGCCCAACTTTGATGTGGTTGCTTGGGATCCAAACCCAGGTCCTCATGTTTGCACAGCAAGTACTGTTACCCACTAAGCCATCTTCCCAGGCCCTTCATCTCTATAATAGAGTTTGCAAGAGGTGGGATTGAAGGACCAGATCTCTGTGTCTCTGTTCCTGCCCCTTGTCTCCAACTTTCTTGCAATGTTATCCACTTCCTTTTTGAAAACAGCCATGCCTGTCCCTGTCTCATGTGGCTTCCTTTGTCCAAAAGCCAAGGCAAAAACCATGCCATGTCATTTGAGGCTGGATCCCGAGAGGCCTTGTGTACTTGGCTTGCAGCCTTTGGCCTTGACTTCTACTATGAGACCATGCTCAAGCTAGTCGGCTGGAGAAATAGCGGCAGGTCCCTCCAGGATCCCTGCTGCAGAGAGCAGAGGCTGAAGCTGAGCTTTGGAACTTATTTAGGATCTGAAGGGACTAAGGACGGCTTGAAGCCAAGAGAAGATGACAGGACATCCCCACAGAAAGGAATCCATAGGAAATGGGCAGCTATGTTAGAAAGAGGACACTTAATCACAGGTGGGTTATCACCAAGCCTCCATGGTATGTCCAGACCTCCTCTGAGTTGTTATGGGGTGGGAGTGGATGTACCTCACAAAGTTGGGAGTCACGTGCTAAGTTGCTACTCAAGTATGCTTGGCTCTGTATCCACAGATTCAACCAACCGTAGATCAAAACTATTAGGAAAAATAATTGTATATGTGCTGAACAGGCACGTGCTGTTCCTTATATAACACCAAGTCTAGCAGTTACACTGTGGGATGTACCTACATTAGAGGTGATCATATCATATTGCATAATAGGTACATCAGCAACGTAGAAATGATTTAAAGCACACAGGAGGAGGTGTGGAGATTATTATATACAGATACCATGCCCCGCACTTTATGTGAGGGACTTGAAAATACATGGATTTCGCTATCCGAAGGAAGTCTGGGACAGATTCTCCGTGGAATACCAAGGAGAAATTGCACCTGAAGCCACTTGGTGAGCAGGTTACTACTTGAAGCCCCTTTCACCTTGCTACTGTAGATTTGCACGTTATTATGGCATTTTTGGGAGCGTGAGAGGAAAGCATCTTTAGGAAGAGCCCTTTGCTGATCTGCGAAGCCCTGGTGCACAGACTGACTCTGGTCACAGGAGTCACACACTCAGGGCCAATGGTGATGTTTGTGCTCCAGGGAGTGTGTGGGAAGGAGAAATAGGAGGAGCTTCAGAGCCCATGCATCAAAGAACAACCAGACTGGGAGTATCTGGGCCTGAGCCATCTGAGTCCCACTGTCCATCACAGCAGCCATATATATGGGACTGAAATGAAAATAAAGCCCCTCAATTCCTTAGTCCCCCAGCTACATCCCCACAGTCAGTTGCTGCTGGGCCTAGTGACATTGGTAGTGCAAGTGCGGGTTTCAGTGGGCACAGAGGTTCGGGTGGACATCGTTTGTGGAGAACAAACAGCCAGGCAAGTATCTCCTGCCTGGGTACTGGGAGATGAGCGCATGTGCCCCAGTTGCTATGGTTTCAAAGGAGCATAGTCAAGGGACCGTCGTTTCCTCTGCTGCACTGCACGCAGACACACATGCAGATTCTCTTTCCACACACGGCTGCCTCTGCAACCTTCTTTGCCCATGTCGGTGGAGTTCCACTGCAATTATACAGCACCCACCTATCCGGAGCGAATGCCTCACCATTTGGAAAAATTACTCTAGAGAAAAACGCCACATGTGGGCACAGGGCTCCTGGTGAAACCCAGGCTTAGCCCATTGAGTTTAATCCAAATATCTTTGGAACACAGCGGTTTCGATGGTTGTAAACTACAGAACACATGGAGGCTCCCCGGAGAGACAGATGTGAGATCTTCTGATAGCAGTAAAACATCCAAAAAAAAAAAAAAAAGAGAGAAAAATTCTTGTAAATATGAACAAACTTGACTAATCGGGGATTTGGCACTTAAGGAGATAGGAATGCTCAGTGGATGTCATTCAGCTTTCTAAAATAGTGGCACGAGTGTCATTAAAAAAGAAATATTCTTTTAAATGTCTGTTATTTAGTTTTAAAATGAAAAATATTGAATAGTTAAACTTTATTAAGTGTAAAATTGGTTTTTAGAGTGCTTTGGAATGGCAACTACCGGGAAGTAAAACTTGAGAAGTCATTGAAAGCATCACTGAGAGAGAGAGAGAGAGAGAGAGAGAGAGAGAGAGAGAGAGAGGATTAGGAGCAGGTCCACAGTGGAGCTCATGGGTCCATTTAAGTCTGTGGTCAGTTCTGTACTCCTGTTCCAGGGAGCTCTGCCGCCATGGGCATACAGAGCCTGGGTGCCAAGGACCAGAGCTGTCTGTGTCACTCAAACATATTAGAAAAACAGGAGGCTCAGAGGTGTAGCTGCCAGCGCTCTGTGCTATCGGGTGTGTAGGACTCTGTTCCTAGAATGCAAGGACACTGGAAATATTGATGAGGTAGTGGGTGCAGTAAGTAATTCAGGTCTTATTTGCTTTCCAAGATAGTGAAAAGTCAATCAGTTTAGCTCTAAGTTCCTCCCTCCGTCCCCCCCCCACCCTGTCTTCCTTCCCTCCGTCCCCTCCCCTCCGTTCCCTCCCTTCCTCCCCCTTCCTCTCCTTCCTTCATTCCCTTCCTCCCTCCTGACTCCCTGCTTCCTTCCCTCTTCAGCTTTACAAATGTAAGAAACTCAGATCGTGGGGAGTTTAACATGGAAATCTGCAGGCTGCAGCAACCTGTTGTTATTGGATTTAAGAGGAACTGTCTGTAAACAAGGGTTTAGAAATCAGAACTAGAGTCAGGAAGCCGAACATAATCATTTTAACACTTTGGGGGTTGCTTTGGCATCTACCTGAGGCCCCTCGCATACAGGGTAGCGCTTACTAAACACATATAGCATCAGAGAAGGGAGACCCAGGTCAGGATAGAACCTTGGTGTCTTCATGACGTGCTTCGTAGCTCAGCTGCGGTGACGCCTTCAACCTGTTGTCCTGAACACTTTCCATTCCAGGCCCCTTTGTGTCTGTGTGCGTTCACTAAGCCTGGGTTTCTTCTTCCTCAGAAGTCAGCGCAGCTGCTTCGGGTAGTAGACTCCGCTAGCACAGATGCATGGGGAGATGGCATGGAGGCCAGAGTTTGAAGACGGCTTGGATGTGTTCTTCAAAGCCTCCCGTGTTGGAAGTCTGATCACTAGTACGAAATGTTAAGAGGTAGCGGGGACTTTAGGAGGTTGGGGGATTGTCTAGTGGAAGGCCACGGCAGCATTGCTGTCCAAGGTGAATGAAGCAGTTAGTTCTTCTAAGATAGTTTTTACAAGAGAACTTGACCAAGGTTGCCTCACTGGCTTCTCCTAATATGTGCTCTTTCCTTGTCTCTGTCAAACGCACTTCTGGGGTGATACCTCCATCTTTCTGCTCCCAATGGATACCAGCCAATAGAGACACCAGATCTTGAACTTTCAGCTTCCAAACTGTGGGTTAAATGAACCTTTTCTTCGGGCTGGAGAGATGGCTCAGTGGTTAAGAGCTGTGGTTGCTCTTGCAGACGACCCAGGTTCAGTTCCCAGCACCCACATGGCAGCTAAAAACTGTATGTAGCTCCAGTTCCAGGGGATCTGCCGCCCTCTTCTGGACTCTAAGGGTATTGCACACATGTAGTGCGCTTACATACATTCAGGCAAAACACTCATAAAAGAAAGAAATAAGAATAAATAAATAAATACAGTTGCTTAGTTGGCTCAGGAGGGCTGTGCTTTTATCAACCTTCTTGTACATTTTTTTATAGTCAGCAATCCTATTGGAGATTGTTGCTACGTTAAAGATGGCATCAAATGATTCTTGCGTGGTCTCGTCATCGGGTCTTCTGGATCTAATGGGAGGCTCATACTTCTGGTGTAAATTTCATGGTGTGACTTCAACCCAGTGTCAGAGTTTAAGTGACAACAGCCGATTCTCAGTAACTTTTTCAATCGATAAACTGTCAAAGTAATTTTATCAATCATCTGTCACATACTTAAAGAGCATTCTCTACATCTTGAGAGAGGAAGTCCCAAAGGGAAGCTGCCAATTTCTTCTGGAGGCAGGAAAGAAGTGGCCCATCTATTCATCATGGGTCTCCATCCACATTTTTGTGACTCCTTAGACTAGTAATTACCAGATTCCCATATCAAGGAAAAACAAGCCAACAAATGAACACTGGATTGCACATTATCTACACATGTTGGCTTTCTGTAAATACAGAAATTTGATATTATCAAAGCTTACTACAATTGAAAGGACATAAATAAAGGGTGATATGGTATTTGTTCATTAAAACGGTATTAAAAGAAGATATTCACCAGTTTCTCCTATCATGAACGTGGCCATGGAAGGTTCATTCATAACTGCTTCGAATTTGTTTTGAATTAGCAGTAAACTTGAGCCAAATCCCAGAGTCCACGCTTGCCCCGTCTGTCTGGCTCTGGGTGGAAAAAGCTGCATTACAGGGAGCTGGGAACAGTCAACATGGCCTGGGTTTCTCAGGCAAGTCTGGATCACAAAGGGTTCTTTCTTATCCATCCAACAGGGTGCACTGCCTGGCCTCTGACACCTGCCAGTCCACCTGCTAAACACCAGACTCCAGTCTGTTCATCTGGGCAAAGCATTAGTGTTTACCTCCCAGGGAGGGCAAGGACTGAGACTGCCAGCGTCCCACCAGGTCTACTCTGAAGGGCAATCGTTAGGGTTTGAATCCCCTACAAGGTCTGTAGAATCTGATTTTTTGTTTGCAGGTGTGTGTGTGTGTGTGTGTGTGTGTGTGTGTGTGTGTGTGTGCCACAGTGTACATGTGAAGATTAGAGGATAACTTACCAGATCTGGTTCTCTCTTTCCAATATGTGGGTTCCAGAGATTGAACTCAGGTGTTTGCCCCCACTGAACCATCTGGCTGGTCCCCGTGGTTCAGGTGCTCAGTTCCTAGCCAGTGGCCCCATTTTGGGAGGCTATGGAATTTTAGGATGTGGGGCCTGGCTGGCCTAAACAGGTCACTAGGGGTGAACCATGGGAGGTTTAGACCAGGCCCTAGTTCCTGCTTTGCTCTGTGTTCCCTGGTCTGCTGTTCTCTGCCTCATGTTCCATCACTAGGGACTGATGTTCTCTGCTATGCCCTCTCCACCATGATGGATCTAGACCCTCTGAATATGAGCCAAAATAAGTCTTTCTTCCATTAAGTTGTTTATGTTAGGTATTTCAGTTGAGGTGAAGCAGAAGTGACTAGTTTATCACTTAAAGATGCTCCCATTGGATCCCATAGATTCCCATCTACCATGGCTTCAATTTCAATTTCAATTTATGTTGAAAATGTAACCCCCAGCTTTATATGTTAATGACATTTGTGAAATGGGGCCTTTGGGAGGCATTTTAGATAATTAGATAAGGCCGTCTGGGTGAGGCTCCAGTGATGGGAGCTGGTGGCTTTATCAGTGGAGGAGGGGCTTGAGCTGACATTGCTCTACCTGGCCTCTGTTGTGTTATGCTGCAGGGAGAAGGCTTGCACAAGGTGCTGGTCAGATGCTGGCACCTTGCTCTTAGACTTCCTTCCAGGCTTCAGGACCTGGAACTAAATAAATCTGTGTTCTTTATAACTGGCAGAGTCTATAGCATTCAGTTATAGCAACAGAAAGTACAAGATACTATCTCAGGGTATTTTGTAGCCTGGGAACGTACTTGTGGAGGAAGGACGAGAATGGGAGCCACCCTCCTGCAATATACAATTAGAGTTGATGGATTCATGCCAAGCTCTACCCATCACTTGGGCCTCTTGACATGTACTTTATATAGTGTGTGTGACAGCCTGTGAACGGACTTTCCAATATGGTTGAGCCTCGTTTTCTCCTGGAAGCTACCCCTTCAATAGCAAACCACACTGGCTTTCCTTCCCCCTTCTCTCCTCTCACTGTGCTTCTTGGGTGGGTCATATACGCTCTAAATTATTTGTCCCCAAAGCTTTGTTTCAAAGTCTTTTGAAGGAGAACCTCAGAGTACCTTACCTACCGTGACCCATGTCAGCATGCATTAGTTTCTCATTGTTGTGACAAAATATCTGATAAGCACAACTTAAAGGAGGAAAGACTAATTTCGCTCATGATTCTAGAGGTGTCAATCAGGCCATGGTCACTTGTCTTCATTGCTTTGAAGCCTGTGGTGAGACAGAGCATCAGGGTGGAAGGGTGTGGTGGGGCAGAGCTTCTCCTCCCAAGGCAACCAGGAAGCAGAGGAAGAGAGAAAGATTTTTTTTAATTATTCATTTAATAACCACATATTTAGAAGAAGCATTTCATTGCAACAGCATTGACATATTCAATAACAATTACCTGAGCTAAGATGCATCTATTTCAAAATTGGCTGTAAATTTTTAGGTTTACAGTTGAATTATTAGTTATACAATATTGTACTCAGTGTAAACCCTAGAAGACATAAAATTAAATGAGGTTTTAACCTTTAAAAAAGATCTCCATTTCATTTTTAAAATACACAATTTCATACAGAAAAATTCATTTTAAGGCAATTGACATTGAGACGTTTTCACATGCATTTCTAATCACTATATATCTGATTATTACTAGTCACAGTCAGTTACTTTCTGAGCTCCTTGGCATCTGAGCATGGATATAAAGTCATCAGGTAGATTTCAATGGTAATGTTTTTCACATGTACTAATTATTAAGGAGCAAATTTTTATGCTTTGAAGAATTATTTTTTTTAATCTTTTAAAAAAATGTTAATAACTACATGACTAGAAGAAACATTTCACTACAGCTTTAACATATTCAGTAACACACTCCAGAGCAAGAGTACATCTCTTTCACAAGTGGCTACTCACAGAGATCCGCCTGCCTCTGCCTCCCAAGTGCTGGGATTAAAGACATAAAATTGAATGAGTTTTTGAACTTTAAAAAATATCTCCATTTCATTTTAGAATATATTGTTCCTTGCAGAAAGACTCATTGTTTTTGCTACTAACACTGAGATGTTGGCGCATGAATCTCTAATCTGTATGCATCTGATTATTACTAGTCATAATCGGTTGCACTTGGATCCTTGGCGCCTGTGTATGTCTATAAAGTCATCGGGTAGATTTCAGGTGATAAATATTTCCATTGAAATCTACCCGATGACCTTAAAGAGAGGAAGATTTAAGGACAAGACGCACCCTGCATAAAAATGCCCCAGTCGCCCACTTCCTGCAAGGAGGCCCTAGGGACCAGCCTTCAACACATGAACCTTTTTGTTTTGGTTTGGTTGGATTTTGGGGGGGTCTTTTTGAGCCAGGGTCTTCTTGTAGCCCCAGCTGGCCTGGAACTCCTTATGCAGACCAGGCTGACCTCCATCTCACAGAGAGCTACCCCTGTCTCTACCTCCCGAGGGCTGGGATTAAAGGCACCCGGCTACTTCGTTTAGAGCACTTGTATTCAATCTATAACATGTGACTGACAGCCTGATGATCACATTGTTCCACCAAGAAAACTATTTTTTCTTCTGCCTGTGCCCGTCAGGAAGGGCAGTCCTAGAACCTTCCTAGAACCTGTCTTGTCCCCAGGGTCCCATACAACAGGATCTAGCAGGTGGGTGACACTCATGTCTTGTGCTGACCTGGCTGGGGATGCCTGGAAAGCGCCGGGTTCCCATGAGTGGTACACAGAGCTCTCTCACAACCTTAATCACTGCTGGACCCTCAGGGCACAAAGAAGTCTGATAATCGGGACAGGGGTAAAGACCTGTGGACGCTGCTTAGCAAAGTGCTATGATTTTAAAGAAAATAGAACGAACAAAGGATTGTCCAGGTTCACGAAGTTCCTCCACCTAGAGAGCCGCACACTGCTTGTAGCGTGCCTGGGTAAGGATGTCTTTCTGGAAGGGCTTACTGGCAAAGTGTTACAGAGTCAGGTGCCCTAAACAGGGCCCAGAGGCCACTGTCCCCTTTTGTCGCCCCCTCCTCTAGCTCCACACACTTTTCTTCCCTGCTTTCTGTTCTTTCCATCTCTTTCCTTTCTTCCCTGCTGCCTGCCTTTTCTCCCTTTCCTTTGCTTCCTTCCGGTATCCCCTTCCTCTTCTCCCGTCCTCCTCCTCCTCCCTCAACTCCTCCCCGCCCCTCCGCGGCCCCGCCATCGCCATCGTCCTCTTTCCTTCCTCCCAGCATGCACCTTTGCTCCATCCTCTGGGTCTCCCTCCCGGCTCTTCCGGACCCTCTCTTGCCAGCCTTTCTTCCTTTCCTCTCTCTTTCCTTCTCCTGTGCATTCTCTAGCCTTCGGCGTCTTTCCCTGTCCTTGTTGCTATGCCAGCAACTCCGATAGTCCAGAGTCCTGGATTTCCAGGGTCTCTGTTACAGGATGGCTCTCGGTGCTAAGGCACAGCCTCCCCAGAATGCTCAGCTGTCTGTGTCGTCCCAGATGATGGCAGAAGTGAGGACGTGAAAGCATGGCCAGGCCCCTGAGGACAGGTGGGGCTTTGTAGCCACAAGCCGGGGCAATTTTCGAGAAGATACGCCGGGACCTCCTTTGTGGGAGAGCAGAGTCAGTTAAGGAAGGGTTTGGCTTCCTCCCTCAGACCTCAGATTGCCTTCTTTCCTCCCCCTTCTTTGCAAGGTCAAGGCCACCTCGGTAGCACCTTCGGTCCAGATTCCATATGCACGCCAGTGTGAGCATGGTGGGAGATGGAGAGAGGGGCAGCTTAGCCTCCCTTCACATCCACTAAACATCTTAAACCACTTCAGGGGTTTGAGGAAACCCAGGTTGTCCTTTGCCAAGCCTGCTTCCCCTTCATTTTCAAACCCAAGTGTATTCTAAAGGAAATGAAATCCACATGTTTCTGATCATTTATACTTAAATCATCAAAATATTGCCTTTCAGGGGCTTTGCGTGTCAGGAAACCCTCTGAACTTTTCTCACAGCAGTGTGTGCTGCCTGCTGGGAAGATAAACAGGAAGTAGTGATGTGTAAAGGGCATTCCTGCTGACCCCTGGCAGGGTGCAGGGAGCTCAGGCCAGACCCTCCTGCTCAGGCTGAGGGCTCTGCACTGGGCCGGAAAGGCTGTGCTCTGCCAAACATTTGGTCCCCATGCCTGCACCATGTCAGTGGCTCACCCTGGGATGTTGGGCACAGCCGTTTAACCTCCTGGGGCCTCAGTGCCCCCCCGCCCCAGCCAGTGGGAACTCTTAGTGAACTAATTTGACTAGAAGGGAAACATAAAAAGGAAAAGAATTTTAAGATGTGTGTCCACCAAACACCATGTGGGGCCCTGATCCATTTCATGTTACAAACAAGACTATGATTGATCGCACTGCGGTACATTTCACGTCATGTGTGTCTGTTTTCAGGATCACTCAGGATACTAAGAAGTTGCCAATTCACTTGCTTGGTTGTAGTTTTGAAAACAGTTATCTTTTAAAAATGTGTTCCTTTTCTACAAAGATATGCTTTATTCTAGCTCTTACAGCTTTGGGGGAGAATTCATTTTTTCTTTTTTTTTATTAGCATCTTAGTTGTACAAAAGGATTAGTTTGGTGTATTTAGACACATGTTAGACAATATCCTTTGACTGTATTCCTCACTACCCTCTCTTGTCCCAACTTTTCCCATCAGCCATTGGTCCCTTTCCTTTGTCCAAACAGTCTGCATTGTTTCACATGTCTTTTTTTCTTTTTTTAAATCTAGATGTGGCACATGAAAAAAAAAGTGATATTTGTTCTTCTGAGTCTGGCTTATTTTCGTCCATTTTCTGTCCGTTTTCCTGAACATGACGATTTTTCCATTGTTCTATGTGGCTGGACAATAAATCTACTGCATATGTACCACATTTTCTTGGTCTGTTCATCTGTGGATGGACATGTAGGTTGGTCCTGTAACTTGGCTGCAATAGATATGGCTGTGCAGGTGTCTCTGCATGTGTGGATTCCTTTAGAGTATGTACACAGGTATGTCTGGATCCTGTGATAGTGGAGTTGATACAGTGATGCCTGGGCGTTGATGTGTCTCATGTATTAGTTGAGTTGATATGGTGATATCTGGGGGTTGCTTTGCAATTTGGGGGATGGGAGGGGAGGAAGCAGGTGAGTTGGATATAGAACAAGATGAACATGAATCTAATAACTGTTGGTGCTGGGTGAGGGACATCTGCTTTTCTTTTTACTTTCATGCAGGAATGTTTTAAGATACTAAAAGAGAAAAAATATTACAAAAATATCCCGTGGATATCAACAGGATAACTTAGGATGAACATGAAAGAGCGTCCTTACAGTGTTTTCTGCAACTTTTTTCTTTTCTTATTAAAGTATATTTTTAATTATGTGTATATGTGTGTCTGCATGTGTATGTATGTGCAGGTGACTGTAGGTGCCTGTGGAGGCCAGAAAATGGCATCAGCTCCCCTGGCGCCGGAGTGACAAGTGGTTGTGAGCCACTGTGTGGGTACTGAGAACCAAACCTGGGTCGTCTGCAAGGGCAGCAAGTGCTCATACCTGCTGAGCCGTCTCTCCAGACCTTGCTTTGCAGTTTTAATTGGAGAGATCTTTCGCTTTGGTTCAGTTTATTCCTGTGTCTTATTTTATTTTTTTTGAGGCTGTAGTGAATGTGTTTTCCTTACTTTTTTCAGTAGTTTGTTGTTGGTGCCTAGAAATATGACTGGTTCTATATTAAAAACCTCTGCACAGCAAAAGAATCAGTAGCATGAAGAGACAGTCTACAGGATAGGAGCAAGTCTTTGCCAAACATTTATCCACCAAAGAAATACTACCTAGAATATATAAAGAACTAAAACATTAAACAATGAAAGCATACGCGATCCAGTCAGAATATGGGCAAGTGAACTCAACAACCACTTTCCAAATGAGGAAGTACAAATGGACACAGGACAGAGTGTTTAACATCCTTAGCCATCAAGGAAATGCATATTAAATCCACACTGACAGTCCATCTCACTCCAGTCAGCATAGGTCTCATTAAGGAAAATTAAAATATGCAAAGAAGCAGAAGAAAAAACAATCTTTCTCTACTGCTGGTAGGGGTGTCAGGGTGGCCACTGCAGAAATAGCATGGAGGTCCCATGACAATTAAAAATACAATTTCCATATGATCCAGCTATACCTCTCTTGGATACACACCCAAAGGAACCAAAGCCAGGTTACAGCGGAAACACCTGTCCATCTGTGTTTACCTCATTACAAGTCACGACAGCCAAGACATGTCATCAGCCTAGGGAGCCCATCAACCAGATAAAGAGTGTATGCTATACTTGAAGTTTCACTCAGCCATAAAGAAGGATGAAACTATGTTGTTCACAGAAACCACTGTGTTAAGTGAAATAAGCCAGCTCACGAAGTAGTGCCTGTTATCTGCCTTCTGTAGTGTCTGGAGTGGAATCGTGAAAGTCAAAGGGGGGGGCTACCTGCCACGTGGAAGAGAAAGAGGGAGAGGAGGAGGAGGAGAAGGGTAGGGAAGGACAGCAGAGAGGAAGGATATGATCAGAGTACTTTATGCGCATGTATGGAGATGTCATAATAAAACACTTTCTTTATACAATTAGTATATGGAACAGAAACAAATTTAAAAATGAATGTCCTTGTGGTAGTTTCTTTTCTGTTACTATGATAAATACCTGGTCCAAAGCCACTTACGGAAGGAAGATTTTGGGGGGCTTATGCTTCCAGAGGGATAAGAGTCCATCATGGTGGGGAGGCAGCCAGAGCATAAAGCTGAGAGTTCATATCTTCAACCACAGGAGACAGAGAGAGAGAGGAAGTAGGACCAGGCTATGAACTCTCAAAGCCCACCCCCGGTGATGTGCTTCCTGCAGCATGGCCATGCCTCCTAAAGATTCCATGACCTCCAAACCACACCACCAACTGACCAAGCGTTCAAATACTTGAGCCTGTAGGGGGCATTCTCATTCAAACTACCATAGTACTAAGTGGGCAAATGTGGAAGTGTGAAGTTCAGAGTCGTTTCCTGATAAGTCACACATACCAACACAGGCAAATACATTCAGTTTAGTTCAAACCGTACAAAAATGCAGTATTTGTCAGTTAAGAATTATGGTTGGTTATTGTAGCTTCAAATGGTTCTGGCTGAAAAGCTCTGTAGTTATCCTTAGCCCAGTTCTACAGCCTGTGGGGGGCTCTGTGTTAAACGCGTGTGGCAGCAGCCTCTTGGCAACATAGGGGCCAATATGTGATGAGTCAGTAAGCAAAGACTCTGATAGACAGCTGGGGTCCAGAGGCTCAAAGTAGGGTTGCAGTGTGAAGAGTGATCTCCTGTCTGCAGGTGGTGCCTATGATGGGTGAAGTGATTATACCGAGGTATCCTGGAATCTCTACGTGGAATCATTAATAGTGGCTTCTAGGAACATGGTGCTATCTTGAAGCTGAGTCTAGGTTCATCAGGAAAACAGGCTTGTGATTGATTGGTGATGCCTGCCTTGGACATAGGGGGGTGAAATATGCACTTGACATCTTTTCTATATACTTCATTGCTTTTAAAAATTATTATTTATTTTTGTTTAGATATGAGTGTTTTGCCTGTATGTATATTAAGTGCACTACATGTATGCAGTGTCCACAGAAGCCAGAAGAGGGCATCAAAGCCCTTGGAGCTGGAATTATAGGTGGTCATCAGCCACCATATGGGTGCTAGGAACCGAACCCAGGTCCTCTGTAAGAGCAGCTGGTGTTCTTAACCAGAGCCATCTCTCCAGCCTCCTTTCATTTCTTTATGTGAAACAAAGACACAGATTTTTCTGCTCTATGGGTAGCCATTTTCCTCCAGGGAAAAGTATTTTCCTTTCAGGGCTCTTGAAGTGGAACATACGGTTGGAGAACTGATTTAAAGGAAGACGTCTCTTAAGTGATACCTTTCATGGAGAAATGGAAAAGTCAAGTTTGTTCAGCACTGAAGACTGTCTATGAGTGTGAAATAACAGCCAGTTATGAGGGCGATTAGGAAGACTAAATGGATTAATGAGGAAACGTGTGTACACATCAGTAGAAATTATCACACAATCTGATGCCTGGGGTCCACTCCTAGATTCTGCAAGACCTAAAACAGAAAGGAAAGGAAAGAGGGAGGAGAGAAGGAAAAAAGGAGAGGGAGGGAGGGACAGGTAGAGGGAGGGAAGGAGGGAAGGAGGGTAGGAGGGAGAGAGGGAGTGCAGGAGAAAGTAAGGAAGGGAGGAAAATTGTCCAAAACTCCCCATTAGTAAATGTCACAGGCCAGCCTCTGTTGGACCTGTCCCTGAGCTCCTCCCCCTCTACCAGCACTAAATCACGATGCAAGTGGGACCTCCAGCCTGAGCAAACACCAGGGAGGCAGGAACTTGGAAGCACAAATGGCTCCTCACTAAGCTATGATTTGGATATTGTTCTGGTGCCCCTGAAAGTTCCTGTGTTGGGCTCTTCACCCTTGGTGTGATATAGGGTATATGGAACCTTGAGGCGGGGCACAGCACAAGACCTTTAGGTCAGTTGAAGATGCTGCAATTTCTATGACCCCTTGGCAGTTCTTGTTGGTGGGGTCTTCATAAAGACCTGTGCTTGTTCCCTCTCACTGATCACTGGTTTCCAGAATCAAGCTGGGATGCTTCTTCTCACACAGGCTCTCTACCATGAGGTAACACAGCCAAAGGGGATGGGAGGGGTCCCCAAAGCCTGAATTGTTATCGAAACCTCCAGCTTTCAAAACTTTATAAGCATCCTGCCTCAATCATTTCATTACAGTAACACCAAACAGACTAATACAGCTAGTGTCATAGTCTTTACCTTTGATACCATTTTGAGGTCTAAAGAAAGCTTGAATCCTGTCCCCAGAACCATACAATTAAGTTTGTTTTTAAAAAGCCAAAATTGGAGATGGAGAGATGGATTAGCAACTTTTTTTTTTTTTAATTCCTCTTGCAGAGGACTGGAGTTCAGTTCCCAGCACCCACATGATAGCTCACATAATTCCAGTTCCAGGGAATCCAACACCCTCTTTGGCCTCTGCAGGTGCTGCACACACATGGTGCACATACATACAAGCAGGCAAGCACTCATATACACAAAATAACAATAAATAAATCTTTTTTAAAAGCCAGAATGCTTCTTTCTCTATTCAAAGAACTTTACCTTTCCTTTAAGTTTATATTTTAATAAAGACAGAATGAGAGTGAAAGAGACAAAAAGATCAAGAGGCAGAATCTGGGTGTAGAACCCCAAATCTGGGCTTATTTTTAGGATATTAGGTTGTATAATTTAAGGCAGATCCAAAAAGTCTGCTTGCTAGACAATGTCTGTCTCATGGTTTCAATTCAACAATTTTAACACAAACCACAGAGCGCTTTAATCTGTTTTGCCTTTTGTGTTGTTTTTATCTGGGATGGCAAACCCCAACCCAGTCCTCCATCCTAAGCTACAGCCTTCTTAAACTGGTCTTCAACTGAAATGTGCATCTATTTGGCTGTCTATCAATATATTCAGATGGCTTAGACAAGGCATTGGGGGTCAGTGTATAGGCAGCCCGAGGGAGGTGGGGAACCTCAGTCCTGCAACTGTGTCCTGTGGGAGACACCTCTTCAACGGAATCTACTGACAGGCACAATAGACCATCTCCGAGGCTCAACACACAGTGTGGTTCACTAACGTAAATGCAGAAAGGCAGCCTGTCTTCACTGGGTGACACGAAGAGCTTGTAACAGGGCCAGGCACAGTCGCAGAACCACAGATTCGTCCTCATTCTTTGCCTCTCCCAACAGCCAGAAACCATAGGAGAACTGAGGAGAAATGAGCCTTACGTCAGAACTGCATGGTGCACACTGGATGACTCCCAGACTTCCCACACAGTCACAGCTGGGTTTACCCTGCGAGATGAAATGGATATACACGAATAATTCTGTAAATTGGACCAGCAAACTTCCTTGTGTTTCTCTGCTGCTCCCTCACTGGCTCCACTTTGACTTGTGGTCAGTGGTGAACACACGCATGTGGCTTCCTCGGGCCCGCTCCGTCTCCATCTCCATCTCCCTTCCTTGTGGTGAGTTCCGTGTCATGGGCAGTGTGCTGACCACATATATGGGTGAGTGGAAAAACCATCACTACTATTCTGTTTTGCAATAAAAGCCAGAGTTGCTATTATGGGCTATATTTTCCCACGGATTCTCCAGTTTTTGATAATTGCATTGTATACAATCTTTAGAACATGAAAATGAATGTTTGGCCATATGATTTTGTTTTCACCCTGAAGGACTCTAAGAAAGAGGACTTGGAGTTTGCTTGTGTGTGTGTGTGTGTGTGTGTGTGTGTGTGTGTGTGTGTGTCGCCTGTGTATATATGCACACATGCTTGCCAGTGAGCTTGCCCACAGAGCAGGTTAGGTGTCTTTCTATCACTATCCACTTTATTTTTTTGAGGCAGGTCTCTTACTGAACCTGGAGCTCACTGATTGGCTAGGCTATCTAGCCAATGAACCTGTAGGTTTTCCTTGTTTTGGCCCCCTATACCCAGCATTGGGGTTACAGATGTGTGTGATTGTGCCTAACTTATACAGATGTGTTCCACCGTGCCTGGCTTTGATGTGAAAACCAAACTCAGTTCCTCATGCTGAAGCAAGAACTCACTCTACCCACTGAACCATCTCCCTGGCTCAGTTTGTTGTTTGGCCTGGACTACAAACTGAACAAGGCGCGGACACTGTGGCATGGGTACAGGGGTAGGATCTGGACCAGTTTTGGCTCCACGTGGCTGAGCTTGCAGAGTGTAGACCTACCACATCCCAAGCCATGGTAAAGTGGTATTTTTTTCTTTCATCCTCCCTAGGAAAAGATAAATGTTAAGGGCAGGACTGAACACAGGATGGAGGGACCTGTGTGTGCACTCGATAAGGGTTTTCCCCTACTCGTCCCTGCTGAGTTAGCAGTCTGAGGCAGCCTGGTGGAACTCCGCCCTTTCCCAGATGCAGCTGAGGGACTAGGAGCCAACATTCACCTGAATGTATGAGTAAGGCCAATCTGCTTTTCTGCCTTGGGAATATGAAGTCAAAAACATGAAAATTGCTGAGTGTATAGAATGTTCTGAGGGAGAGTTCTGAGGTAGAATAGATTAGAAAGCAGTTTTGAGTGCTAATTATAATCGAAATCAGTGACTTCAAGGGAATAGGGACAGGTCCCAGAAGATTATAGGGACACAGAAGGAGGGGAAGCTATACTGTGATGTTCCCTTGCATCCAGATGCATGAGTCAAGGGCAAGCCAGGGGCAGATTCTGAGTGAGCAGTTGGCAACAGGGCCTTCCAAGGCTGACCTGGGCATGTTGTATAGCATCTGAACCATGTCCGTGACTGGGCTCTTGTCCACAAGATGTAGTAAGCCCTGTCTGTGCAAGTGGGTAGGCACTCAACCCTCCTGGTCCAGCTAGTGGGAAGGTGTGTTGAGAGCCTGGGCAGAGGGAATAAGGGTTGGCATGGATGGGGCATGAGGTCATTGGGAAGAATTTGAGAATCAATGGAAGTATTAGGTGGAACTTCTGGACTCTTGGTCTCCTCAGAGCATCTCTTGGGCACATCTCTCCTGGCAGGGAGGTGTTGGCTTTCTCTACTTGGGATCTGAGTGAAAGATTAAGGAAGGAAGTTGTCACCAGAGAGGTGGGCCCAGCAAGGATCTTCTTTGTAAAGAAATTAGGAAAAAATAAGAGTCCAGACACGGTGGTACTGCAGGTTAAAGTGCATTGGAGGGTGCGTTGGGACCAGGTCAGGCCAAAGGTAGTGAGATGCGGGGAGTAAACACAGAGAGTAGACCCAGTGATGGCCGTCGGTGATGTTAGTCATATCAAACAGTCAGCAGAGTTCATTTTAGTCTTGGTTGTGTGGCTTCGGGCTTGTTCTCTTAAATCCACATCATCTTGTCTCATGTTCTAAGTCAAGAGAAAGGAGGTCAGGTGGACAGATAGGATAAGAGTAGCACCAAACAGAGCAGTTAGGGCTAATGCTTACTGAGTACTAATTGCACAACAAGGAGTCTTGAAAGTAGGGTGTGCGTTGATCCTTGCCACAGGCCTACTGTGCTGCATGCTGGTGTGATAAAATTGCTATGCGGCTGAAAAAGCAGGGATGGAGCAGATGAGGGAGGGAAGGAGAGGAGGAAGAGTGGGAGGACAGGAGGGAGTAGGAAGGAAGGTGGGAGGAAGGAAGGAGGAAAGGAAAGGGTGAATTAAGAGCTTATTTATGATCATCTAGCTAATAAATAGTGACAACATTCAAACTCAGGCACTCTGAAACCCAAGCGTGAGCTTTCGTCTATGAATCTGAACAGTCTAAAACTGTTAATAATAGTTGGCTTAAGGCCCCAGTGATCCTCCAAGATCGACCCACTACTGCTCCTATAAAATGGATGGATCTGAGTCAAGCCCCTCCCTAACTCCTCCTGCTGCGGTTTGGGGGTGGGTGAGAGAGCTCTTCGATCTGCCTTCAAGTTCCACGCTCTAGTGGGTACTGTTCTCACGTCTCTAGGACTTTCTCTGTCTTGGTAGAGTACTACGCAGATGTGAGCTCAGTGGTGCTCAGTGTGACTCATGATTATTCTATCAAAGGCCAGGGAGCCTTAACTTACAATCATGCACTGTTCACCGTGAAGGTGCCATTTTGAGTCACACGTTGCTCAGTTCTTCCTGGTCTGGCAAAGCCTGTCAGATACCACAGACAGGGAAATGTCCTGGGGAAGGGCCTCCTTGGTTCTCTGAATAAGGTGCTACTGGCCCACATTTGTACAGTTCTTGCTGCCTACAGCATATATTGGTCCACTGCTGATGCTGAAGACCATCAGACTTGGATGTGACCATCTGACGTGCACCCTGAAGTCACTCCCTCCAAAGCCGTACCATCTCCTGGCACTGGCAATCCTCACTCAGTGCTTTCCAAAGTCTCTGCATCCCTTTAGGAGCCCTGCAGCTGTCTGGGCTTTCAGAAAGTACCAGAAGAGGGTTTCTCCTAATCCTCAGCTTTTGCCTTAAGCTCTGCACATGAACCCACAGAAATAAAAAGATCTGGTTGACTTCTTGAAGTGAGGTTTGTTGCATACAGGAGTAGAGGGAACAGCCCAGTGACAGAATTCAGATCTCTCCCCACTAGACTCCCTGGAAGCCTCCTCTAAGGGTGCCTGCTTGCGGTTCTGCCCTTGCTAACAGAAGTAACGGTCTGCATCATTGTTACACTATTCGCAACAGTCACGGTCCCCATCGGCAGATGAATGGATAAGAAACGTGGAGAGCTTGAGCAACATAGGAAGAACAAAATCACATCATTTGCAGGAAAATGGATGGAACAGATCATCCTATTAAATGATATAAACCAGACTCAGATAACTATCTCAGGTTTTCTCACGTGTGTGTGTGTGTGTGTGTGTGTGTGTGTGTGTGTGAGAGAGAGAGAGAGAGAGAGAGAGAGAGAGAGAGAGAGAGGCATGAAAATTTGGGGGAAAAGAAAAGGGCTAGTGAAATGAGTTGGGGGGACAGGTGGGGTAATGGGTGACTAGGGGTCAAAGTACATGAAATACTTGAAAGAAAATGTCATGAGAAAACCCATCACCATGTACAGTGAGTGAATGTACATCAATACAAAGTTAGAAAGGACACAACCACAGCCACAACCAATCAGCTGGGGTTCCAGAATTCTTCCTTCCACTCTGGGGGCTCTAAGATGCCCATGGTAGATGCTGTCCCTGGCAGATTAACACAGATGTGGCCGTAACTACATGTAGTGAGAGATAGGTGACAGGGCAGTGACATACTTCACATAAATTACATGTCATTTACCACGTACAATATGACACACAGACACATAGAAGACATCTTTTAGTGCAGTGGTCTGTCTGTCTCTGGAGTGCCTGGAAACAGGAGAAAGTCTCTGTCAGACCTTTTCGTTTGAGTCTTCCAATTCCATCTGAGGATTTTTTTTCTCCACTTTTATGGAAAAACAAAACAAAACAAAAAACAAACAAAACCACCGTACATAATTCTCTTCTGTTTGTCTCTTGCAATGAAAAGACAGGTGACACCATCCAGCCGAAGGGTGACTTGGGATCTAGCCGGTGACCCTGTGGCATGGAAGCATTGTGACCTTGCTGGATTGGGGGGCTCCTGGCACCCTCCCAGCCTTGGAACTGCTGCACAACCCTAAATAACCCCACTCCTTTGCCATCTGACAGAGAGTATTTCCCTGATGAATTATCCATGCACAGATAATCAAATAAATCTTTGTCTTGCTACCTGCAGTCAGGATGCCCTGCAAAGTTTCACAGGTCACGGCACAGCTCAAATTAAGGTCCAGAAGTATTGGGTGACACCGACAGCTCAGGCCTGGCTCTCCAGGACTACCACCATGAGCATGGCCAGGCCAACTCCCGTCACAGTGCAGCTTTGGGGGATGTGTTATTGATTGGCACTCTTACCCAGGTGAGCGCCAGGTGGACTGCGGGTAGAGAAACCATGAAAGAACAAACTGGATTCTTCTGAGATACGAAAGACAGTGCTTACCCTAAACCCACTCCTTGAGCTGAGGGCAGAATTGGGGGGTTACCCTTATGCACCATCTACTCCAACTCCCCAAGATAGCCTGCAGGGGCTGCCTCTCCCCTCTCTCCTGACAGAGAATACGATCACAAATCAGGAGCCAGATGGCTGCTTTATATTTCTTTTTTCTTTCTTCTGCTTTTTTTTTTTTTTACTGCAATACTAAAGCCACCATAAAAAAGCAAAGTTGAACAGACAGAGCTAATAATATAATCATTCAAAACACCTGCAAACAGCGCAGATGGGCAATTTCTGTCTGCAGAACCACCAGCGAAAGACGCCTCCCCATATGGGCAGTTCCAGAAGTCTCTTTGCCCAGCTCTGTCCCTTACCTTAAGAAAACCTGCACACAACATATGCACGCTTTTTATAGTCAAGCTAGAGAGCCGATGCCTGATTATTTATGTCCTTCTGGTATTTCTTAGAGTCACACAACCTGCAAAGGATTTGTCCACCTCAGCTCTCCAGGTGCAGAGAGACGCAGGAGGAGGCCAAGGACCAGAGCCGTGTCATGCCCCCAAGTCTGGGCACAAAGATGGCCATGGTCTGAGGATATCTTCATCCCGATCCCCATTCTCTTCTGCATCCTTGAAGTAAACAACCCTCAAAACAGTCCTGCTTTCTATGTCTCACCAAAAGCACAAAATATGAATTTGTGGGGAGATGGAAAAATAAAAGCCATGACTACAAGGAAACTGTTCTCTGGACACAATGGAGCAGCTGCATATATGAACCCATAGCATGCTCAAGACCCGCGCAATCCCAAGACAGACAGAATCCCAGCATGGAGGGGGGAAGGTGGGCCAGAGCCGTAGATGAGGAGCTGCTGAATTCACAGTGGCTGAGAGAGGGAGGGTCAGTTTTCTTTAAAAACTGGTGATGCTGGGTAGGATGACCAGGCTCTGGAGGATGGACCCACACTCAAGAGTATTTGGGGAACACAAATTAGACCCAGCAGGCCTTAAAAAATAATAGAGGACATGAAGTGGGGCAGGGGTAGAAAGGAGATGGGGGAGGGGTCTAAATATGGTCAAAATACATTGAATGAAATAATCAATACAAATATTTTAATTTTATTTATTTACTTTTATGTGTATATTTTTGCCCACAAGTATGTAAGTGCACCACATGCATGCAATGCCTGCAGAGGTCAGAAGAGATCCCCCGGAGCTGGAATTACAGGAGGTTTTAGTCACTACGTGGATGTTGGGACCTGATCCCTAGTCCTCAGCAAGAGCAGCCAGTGTTCATAACCACTGAACCATCTCTCCAGCTTCCCTCTAAATATTTTATTAAAATGTCCTCTGCAGAGATCGCTGTCTCCTTTGCCTCTGTGCCTTACTCCTCTTTTCTTCCCAGCCTTCTGGAGTGACAGCCAGTTCCAAAGAAAGGGAGGGGCTGGAGCCCGTGGTGGAACGCTGGTCTTAGCTGCTCCACTGGGTCGGCCCCTCCTTATCTAAACTCCTTTTACGAAGGGGTAAATGGACACTGGGAGAGGAAAAATCAATTTCCCAAGAGGCCAGAGGTAAGGCTGCTCTTCACATTTGGAATTGTGGATGTGGGCTGGGGAGTCTCTCAGGGTCCCCACCTCACAGTGTTGGGCTCCCTGTGAGCACAGACGGCATGACGGTGAAGGTAAATCTCAGCTGCCAGCTACAGAGGAGAAACCATGTGACATCTTTCTTCAGGCCGGCCAGGCAGTGCAGCTGTCCACTCAGGGCTACATGGGCCTTCAGGGTCAGGCACTGCGAGAGGTTGAGATGGATCAGACTGAGGGCTCCTTGTCCACTGGGAGAAACATGTTTGCATGATCCAAGACAGGACCAGCACCCAAAGGAGAAGGAAACAGAGTTTCAAGCCAGAGTCCGTTATAGCAATCAGAGAAGGCTGGATCTACAGGAAGCATCATAGATTTTTCTTTCTACGTGGATCTGGGTCAATTCCCCTCTCTCTATTGTCACTTCTGTCATGAGGACCGAATGGCGTTGTCCTTCCTAAACCCACTCTTCACACTGCAAGCGGAGAGAGCTCTTTAAAGTTAAGCACAGGCACCCCTCATTTAACATATAACTTCCCAGGGCCCTCACCAAGACTCCTTAAATCCTTCTTATGGTCCAGAGTATTTAGGACAATTGAAGCTGTTGATAGAATAACAGAATCAACAACGCAAGCTAAGAACGTGTGAAGCAAGATCACAGGAAAGTTTAGAAATGCCCATATTTGGCTAATTTGGCAACTCGAGAATATCATCAAGGATGTAGCTTTCTTCTGCCACCCCTGGAATCCTGGAAGGGAGCTTTTCCCTCTAAGCTGGCCCCCAGGATGGAAGACATCTGCAGGAAATCCCAGTATTATCTTTGCACTCAGCAGAGCTCAGAGCCCATGAAAGAAAGTCCCCTTCTTTGTTCCTTTATAAAAATCTAGGAAATACTTCCAGAAGTCTCTCTGCCCACTCTTGCCCCATTCCTAGAAGACTCTACTTACATACCGTGGACCTTTAGGGTGTCTCCTGGTTGTTTCCAAAACCAGCATGGAATGAACAAAGCATTTCCATTGTTTAGACTGAATCTCCTGGGATTAGGGTGGGGGCTGAGTCTCCTGCAGTCTTAAGTCTATGCTTAGGACAACAAAATTAAGGTTTTATTAGCAAGAAAGAAGGAACATCAGGGGGACGTGATTTCTCAGCACTTATGCAGCGGCATCTGTCCCACGAACTCTCATGCCTGCTGCATATTCATGAAACACCTTCCTCACCGTGGTTCAGGAACCCTTCTGCCTTGCCACTGGCCCACCCACTACGGTGAAGTTGAGCTCTGATAGTAGTTAACTTTAAAAAGCTGAGATCAAATACCTAAGCAAACTTGAGTGTATCTTGGCTCATGGTTTCAGAGGGTTCTGTCCCCGTTGTTTGGTCCATGTGTTTGGGGAGAACATCATTGTAGTGGGGACTGTGCAGAGAGAAAGGACATACAGGAAGAGACCAGGAGCAGTCTACCCACAAACACCAAGCCCTGGGAACTATTTCCTCCAGATTAGGCCATACCTCCCAACATCCCCACAGCCTCCCAAGACAGCACCACAAGTTGAGGACTGAGAGAACAACACAGGTTGGTGGTTAGTTTATATGGGGGAGTTCCACACTTGGATCAGCTCCCCACAACATTTCCTTATCCAAGTGTGAAGGGAAGCCTCTTCCTTGTGTAGAATTAGTAAGATGGGGGGGTCTCGGCATCTCTGGAAGGGTGGGTGGAATTCTAGCACCACTAAAACCTGATTGGTAATTTTCTATACCCACGTATGTGGATGGGTGGGCATGAAATATAACCACCCATTTCTTTTTCTGGTCTCTTGTAGGACCAGTTATTGAGACACAACTTGTATATTTTGAAAGGCATGGTTATCAAATGTAAAATGCGATGAGCTTTGACAAGTACACCTACGTAATGCCCAGGAAAACTCAGAATATTTCCATCACCCCTGTCTGGAAAAACCCTTCCAGCCAAAGCCCCCACCTTTCCTCGGGCAACTACTCTTATAAT
This sequence comes from Nannospalax galili, assembly GCF_000622305.1. NCBI lineage: Eukaryota > Metazoa > Chordata > Mammalia > Rodentia > Spalacidae > Nannospalax > Nannospalax galili. Next base: position 206,475 of record NW_008329696.1, read on the forward strand.
TTCTGTCTGCTTTTTCCAGAATGTTTAAGTGGAATCATGTAAAATACATTTGTTTGTGTTGTTAATATTTGTTGGGATTTATCCATGCTGCTGATCTCTCAGTAGCTTCTTTTAAAAATATTTTATTTTTTTTTATTTTATGTGTATGAGTGTCTTGCCAGCATGTATGTGAGTGCACCCATGTCATGCAAAGCCCCCCAGAGATCAGAAGAGGATGTCGGATCCCCTGGAACTGGCATTATGGAAGGTTGTTAGCTGCCATGTGGGTGCTGGGAATTGAACCGGGGTCCTCTGCACGAGCAGCCAGTGTTCTTAACCTCTGAGGCATCTCTCCAGTCCCATCAGTAGTTTCCTCATTTTCTTATTGATGTATATGTAGGTTGCCTTCAGGCTGGGGAAATTCTAAGTACTTCTGTTATAAACACCAGTGCACAACCCTTCTCAGATCAGAACGGCTTAAGTTTTTGTTTTTGTTTTGAGACAGGGTCTCCCTGTAGCCCCAGCTGGCCTGGAGCTCACTATGCACACCAGACTGGCCTGGGTCTCACAGAGATCTGCGTGTCCCTGCCTCCCAAGTGCTGGGGTTAAGGTGTGCACTACCACACCCAACTGCTTAGTTTTTGATATGTAAAATATTAGGTTTATGAGCCAAAATGTTCTCTGAGTAGCTTAGCGTTTTATATTCCACCAGCAATGTGTGAGCGATATCCCCACCCAGACTCTATCTGGTGCCCTTTGAATTTTTATTGTAGTCATTCTACTGACTATGGAACATTATTTCATTGGTGCCTTGACTTGCAGTTTATCAATGATTACTAATATTATGGTTATTGATAACTGTTTATTGTGTTTCTCTATGAAGTATCTTTCCATGTCCTTTGCCCAGTTGTTATGATTTTTATTACTAGGACTAGGAACACTATGACTTGCCATTAATATTATTATTAATTTTTGTAATTGCTAATAATTAGCAATAATATAAATGCTAATGTTATTGATAATAATAGTTATAGAGGTTCTTTATGAATTATGTATACAAATCCATTGTTATAAATGTGTTCATATAAATATATGAATATATTTTCACATTTTAAATATATTTTTTATTAAGCTTTTGTAAGTTCATACATTTCTTAATCAAATTTAGACTCCCTTCCCCATCCATGCCTGCCCCCATCCCTCCACCGGACCTCATGTATTGTGCCATACACATTAAGTCCTATCCAGTCAAGCATTTGTATACAGGTGTCATTCAGTGTAAATTTGTCCACTGGAGTCTAGTCAGCCCATCTAGAGATCATACGTAAGGCATACTCTCCCTGACCCACAAGCAACCAATATTCACATTTTGAGTCCGTTTTCAGATGCCATTTACTTCTAGGACATACTGCCTTTTTTCAAGTTTCCAAATTTAAAGCTATAAGCTTCCAAGTATTCTCCACTGCTTACACGGAGTAATTGTCTGCGCAAAACTTGCAGCTACGTCAACTTTCCCAGTCCTAAAACGGCGTCTGATTTCTTTTTACCTCACTCACTCTTGTTTAAGACTCCTCTGTTCTCATAGACAGAAGGGGAGGGAGAAGGGAGGAGGCAGAAGAGGAGGGAAGGAGGGCACAAGTTGGTCTCTTTCTGCTTTCTTTGTTTTCTGTCTTACGGGCCTTCTCTCACAGGTTGTCTTCGTTCTATATTCTTATTATATTCTATATTCTATTTACTCTGTTGTTCATTTTTGTCTTTCCCAATATGGTGCTTAACTCTGAATTTTTCATGCTTCTTTCTCTGACACAAATATTTAAATATGTGTGTGTGTGCGTGTGTGTGTGTGTGCGTGTGTGTGTGTTTCTCTAAGCATTGCTTTTCCATATTGTATTTTTTGTTCAATTTTAATATCTTCAAATTTTTAATCTTACTCTTTTTGACTGTTTAGAAACATGAATTTTCATCTCAAATTAAAGAAGAAAATTTTTAATTAAAGCTTATTTTTGTGTCTGACTTTTAAACAGATTGGCTTATAGTCAAAGACTTTGATCTTCATGACAATAAAATCCGTGGTACGTCTGAGTTAACCTTCATAGACTGAAATGGGGTCACTTTGGTGCTATTTCACATATGTTGAAGATACTGTTCTTTCTAGAATTGATGGCTGCAGGATTCTCTATATATCTGCCCAGTGAACAAACATAAATTTATTTAAATAACTAAATCCATACCATTTTTTTGTTGTTGTTTCTTTCTCTAAAATCACAGAGAGTTGTGTTAGATATCAACCTTCTAAAAAATTCTTTCACATATTTATTTTAGGGACATTGTTAGTAAATTCAAGTCCCCCCACCAGAGAACCCCTTGGGTACCTTTAGCTCATGGGAAGTTAAGTCTGTGTATAATCCCTCTCTCTAAAGGTAGGGCAGGTGGATCCCCTGTATAGAAGAGAACACTTGTGAGCATCCTGGGCCAGTGTTCTGGTCTCTACACACTGAATTTAATATATGTGCAGCTGTGTATACCTCTCTGACTAGTTTAGCAAGAATTTTGTATATAATAAATGTGTGTGTGTGTGTGTTTATGGTGTGTATGTGTTCTCTCTCTCTCTCTCTCTCTCTCTCTCTCTCTCTGTGTATGTGTGTGTGTGTTGGTGGTATGTATATTGGTTGTTTATATGTGTTCCTCGTGTGTGTATGCTGGTTTTGTGTATATGTTCCTGGTGTGTGAATGTGTGTGTGTGTGTTGGTTGTGTGTGTTTGTTTGCTATGTATAAGTGTACATGGAGAGAGAGAGAGAGAGAGAGAGAGAGAGAGAGAGAAATAAATAAGGCAGAAGTGAGTTAATAAATCTCCAAGGCAAAGAATGGTGTCCATAGATAAAACACTCTTAGGTTTGATATAAAAAGACTTGTCATTTTTGTTTGATTTTGTTTTGTTTTGTTGTTGCTCTTTGTTTCTGATAGAGTCTCACCATGTAGCTCAGGCTGGCCTAGAAATCATGATCTTCCTACTTCAGCCTCCCAAGTTCTGGAATCATAAGTGCCATCACATATGGTAGGACCTCAGTCATTTTTGCTGTTCAGTGTCACCCTTGCATGTGACACACCATTCCAAATTCCCTTTGGAGAGGGCTATTCTGTCCTTGGTTCCTGTGGTTGACATTAGGCTGATTGTCTTTTCGCTGGCCTGAACCATCAGACTACAGGCCCCTCTTTGTAATGATTGGGCATGGAAGGCTACAACACCTGAGTCATGCCTAGGGGACTCAGCACTGGACTGTTGGTAGAACTCATGGGAACGGTGTTCTTATGGTTTGGGGTGGTAGACTTGAAGCATATGATTCTGGACTTGACAGAGGACAACCTAGGAGGCAACGCTGTCTGAGAAGAATGGAGCCAATGCACAGAAGGCGGAACTGAGAAGAGAAGACAGGCTGGACCCTGGAGACCCTGCGACTTCAAGTATTCCCTTAAACTTCTGCCAGGTGTGGTGGTGCATGCCTTTAATCCCAGCACTCGGGAGGCAGAGGCAGGCAGATCTCTGTGAGTTCAAGGCCAGCCTGGTCTACATAGTGAGTTCCAGGACAGCTGGGGCTACAGGGTGACCCTGTCTCAAAAAGACAAAAAAAAAAAAAAAGAGCCAATAGACTTGCTTTTTAATGTGAGTGTGGGTTTAGTTTCTGTTAACAAAGAACCCTGATAGTTATCAAGGTGGCCTCAGAGCATGCCGTGGGAGAGTCTCCTTGCTTAATTGACTAAAACAGCTTATTCAACTTGTCTCCTACCACACAGACACCCAGGACATGGTTTCTAGGTGCCATTATACTATTCCTAAACATGGGCCAAGGACATAGGTTTGTCAGCCTCGGAAATGTGTCCTGGACACACTGCATTTCCTTGGTCAATTTTACCAAATGGTGTGGAGGTTCCATTCTATTACCAGCCTTATTCAAAATGCAGAGGGATGGGGATGGGGATCAGAGCTGGATAAGAAGTTTTTCTCCAAATGCCTAGGGTGTCCTAATGTGAAATGTTGAAATCATCCTGTATTTTAAATGCGTTCAAAACCTAGCTGTTGGATTTGGAGAGATGGCTCAGCGGTTAAGAGCACTGACTGCTCTTGCAGAGGACCCGGGTTTAATTCCCAGCATTCACATGGCAGCTAGCAGCTCTCCAAAATTCCAGTTCCAGAGGCTCCAGCACTGTCTTCTGACCTCCTCAGGCAGTGCATGGCATGGATGCACTTACAAGCAATATACTCATACATATAAAAAAATTAAAAAATAGATTTTTTTTTTAAAAAGTAAAATCTAGCTGTTTTAGAGGACCAGAGAAGACTTCTGGACAAAAACATATCTTCCACTTAATACATGGTATGGAGTATCAGCTTCCCTCGGTATGACAAAATCACTTGTTATAAACAACTTAAAAGAAGAAATTTTATATTGGTTCACGTTTCAGAGGGTTCTGCCCGTGGTTGTTGGTACCGTGTGCTTGGAGATACCTCGTGGTGGTGGTAGGACCATGTGGTCAGGGAACTTTTGCATGATGGACAGGAAGCAGAGAGAAGGGATTATAGGAAGGGGTCAAGGCAAGATAGCACCCCAAGGACACATTCCAGTGACCTACTTTCTCCAACTTGACTGCACCTCCCATCTTTAACTACCTCCAATATAATATAACCCTCACATAACTCCATCAAGGGATTAATCCACTGATGAGGTCAGAGTCTTCAAGATCTGGAAAGGTCATCACTGACACACCCAGTTATGTGCTCCAAACCCCCCAGGAGGTCCTTAATTCAATCAAGCCGACAGTGACTATTAACCACAGTGTCTCCATCTTTCCAGTTTTAAAGGATGAAGAATCCCCATCCATCCCAGTGACTTTATATGCTAGTGTTCTCTGGCTACAAACAGGACAGGGCCCTCTATTACCCAGGCTGATGTGCTGGCCGGATATGCCCTGACTGTCTCAAAAAAAAAAAAAGACAGATGCTAATTTGCAATAACCTCTCTCATTCCTCAGATGGGACAGTTCAGAGCTGCTTTACACAGTCAGTCAGAGGAGGCAGGGAGCTCGGCCATGTCTTGCACATCAACGCACTCTGCACTGGCCTCTTTACTCCTCTGTCTTGATTCCTTTCTCTTGCTGGGGCTTTCAGAAATCAGCTCACAAATAAACTATGTGTGCTTTAATTGTTGTCTCGGAGTTTGTCTTTGGAGAAATGAGATGGAAGACGGGACCTAAATCCTTTGCTACTGATTGTGCATTTTGTTTAAACATCTAGTATCTATCTATCTATCTATCTATCTATCTATCTATCTATCTATCTATCATCTATCTATCTATCTATCTATCTATCATCTATCTGTCATCTATTATCCATCTATCTATCATCTATCTATCTATGTATCGATCTATATATCTATCATCTATCTATCTATCTATCATCTACCTATAAATCATCTATCAGCTATCTACTTATATAGCTTCTATCATCTATCATTTATCTATCTATCTGTCTGTCTGTCTATCTATCTATCTATCTAACTATAATCTATCTGTCGATCTGTCATCTATCTACCTATAGATCATCTATCTGTCATCTACCAGGTATCTACTTATATATCCTCTGTCATCAATCTATCTATTATCTGACATCTACCTATTTTTTAGCTATCTTCCTACACATTACCTATCCATCTATCTATCTACTCATATATCATTTGTCATCCATTTGTTGTATATCTGTCATATGTCATATATTTATAATCTATCTACCTAGTTATATATCATCTATCTATCATCTATCTCTCTATAAATCATTTATCTATTAGCTATTAGCTATCTATTTACTTAGCTATATGCCTATGTATCTTCTATCTATTCTCTATCTACTTATATATCATCAAGCAACTATTTATATATAATCTCTCATCTGTCATCAATCTGTTGTCTATTATCTAACAGTCATCTACCTAGTTATATATCATCCATCTCTCTATATCATCTGTCTATCCATCTCTCTATCATCTATTCATCCATCTGTCCACCCATCCACCTAGCTATACATCTGTTTATCTATGAATCTATTATTTATTTATCTACTCATCTATTTATGCCAACAGACAAGTTTACAAATTTAATTTAAAAATCCTCATTGGCTTTTCTTTAATTCTGGATCAGGTAGTACTTACTTCCATAAAATGGAGCAAGTGTTCCGATGAGCTGAACATAAAAGATTTTATAGATGAAGAAGGGCGGAAGGAAGCAAAAGTGAAGAATAGTGGATTGGTCTTCTGAAGTTGCTGTTTTAATCAGCTGAGAAAAAAACAATAGGAAAATAAGTGATTAGTTAACATCAGGTTATATTTTGGTAATTATTAAAACCAACGGAACTTACTTATCATTGGCTGGACTCTGGTCTGCTTGGGAAGCTGGCTCTCTCTCTCTCTCTCTCTCTCTCTCTGTCTCTCCCTATCTCCCTCCCTCCCTCCCTCTCTCCTGCTTTCTCAGAAGCTCAGATAATAGCTTGGCTTTGGTTTGACAATATGGAGCTTCAGCATGATTAATTCCATCCTGATCTTCAGTCTGGTCTGCTGGGGTCCAGACTGGGAGTTTCCTCCATGTCAGTGATTGCCTGTAATTTTTCTTTAACAATTATGTATTTGTTTCTTTCTAATACTTTCTTTTGAAGAACAATTTTTGTTTCACAAGAAAATGGAGCAGTAGCCTGATCCTGGTGGTGCAGACCCTGCTCCCTGGGAAGCTGGAGCAGGAAGGTCATAAGTACAAAGCCAGCCTTGGCCACAGAATGAGTTCAAGGCCAGCCTGAGTAACTTAGTGAGATCCTGCCCTGAATAAGAAACAGGAAAAGTGCTGTGGATATAGCTCAGACACAGCTCAGAGTAGAGCCCCTGCCTAGCATGCATGCATCTTTCCCAGATAAGAATAAATGAAACGAATAAAACCACACACACGTGCCACTTCCGTATAGCAGCAGAAACTCTAGGGTGGGAAAATGGGAATAAAAGTCATCTGTGGGGCTGGAGAGATGGCTCAATGGTTAAGAACACTGGCTGTTCTTGCAGAAGACCCAGGTTCGAATCCCACCACCCACATGGTAGCTAACAACTGTCCATAACTCTAGTTCCAGGGGATCTGATGGCTTCTTCTGTCCTCAGTGGGCATTGCACGACATGGGTGCACTTACACGCATGCAGGCACTACATTCATACACATAAAAATAAAAATAATAAATGAAAATTTTAAAAATTAAAAAAAGTCATCTGTCTCAGAAGGAAGAAACACAAATGCCACTGTTTGGAGAAGGCGTTATTGTGCATATCTGAACTTTTAAGGAACACACACATACACACCCCAGTGGAACTGTAAGTGAATTCAGCTAGCTTTTAAGCAATCAATATAAAAAACATTTTCATTCCTATGAACTGGTACTTAACACTGCAAAACCAAAATTGAGAAAAAAAATTAGGTAAAGAATCAGATACTTAAAGTTCAACTCATCAGGGCCGGAGAGATGGCTCAGCAGTAAAGAACACTGATTGCTGCTCTTTTTTGGCTCCCAGCACTGACGTGGTTGCTAACAACCACCTGTAACTCCAGTTCCAGGGGGTCTGATGCCCTTTTCTGGCCTCCATGGGCTTTGCACCACGTGGGTGCACTTCTACACATGCAGGCAAAACACTCATACGTATTTAAAAAATAAATAAAACTAACCAATTTATCAAAAAGCACAAAACACATAGAAAGCAAATTATGTGTTACTGAGATGAATTTTAAAAATATCTAAGTAACTGTAAAGAGCTAACCCATGGCTATAAATAGGAAGATAGTTTTGCAGAAACATTTTCTACTGTACTCAGGGCCACTACTGCCAAAATGCAGCTGTTTTATGATCCGTCATGGTCACAAAATTCGTACAAAGTGCAAGGAAATCAGGACAGACAAAACAACCTTCACAGAGGACAGAGTCAGAGAACACACACTTCCCAATTTCCTATGAAAAAAAACCTAGGCGCCATGAGGCCACCTGATAGGAATGCCTGACAAGAAGTCAAGCATTGAGAAACTAGCTTATCAGAAAAACAGGATGTAGTGGTCAAGCCATCTGCATCTGGCAATCCCCAGGGCTCGATACCAGGAAATCAGGAGAAAAACCTCTGTGTCCCTGAGGTCACCTCCCATTTAGCAATCCCACTTCCCCTTAGCCCCGACCCTTACCCCATATTTCTGTGTGCTTTTGAAATTACTCTGTGTGTTTTTGAATTAACCAATAACCGCGCTTCTGCTTCTGTACCCTGCTTCTGCTCTATAAAAGTGCCAAACCCCAGCCTGTAGGCGCGCAAGTCCTCCGAGGAGACTTTGTGCCCACAGGTACCTGTGTATCAAATAAACCTCATGCTGTTGCAACCCGAAGACTGACTTGTCCTCAGTGGTCTCACTCTTACAAAGATGTGCTTGTTTTCCTGTGCCTGTGTTTCCTCATAGAGTTTATTTCCAGTTTTGTTAATTTTCCTGCAGATTAATGATTTTACTTTTTAGCTGAATACAATTCCATTGTATCATTGTGTCATATTTCTATTTCCTGTTCACCAGTTGATGGGAATCTAGATTGATTCTATTTCCTGGCTATTGTGAATGAAATGAGAATAAAGCAAAATGAGCAAAGGTATGGAGTCCTTTGGTTATGTGACCAGGGATGGTTAACTGTGTGTTAGGGTTTTTCTGATTTTAGCTTTTTGGGTGATCATTGTGGTATCTCGTCCAGGCAAGGGACATGGAATCCCCTTGTCGGACATCTGGACAAGGAACGTGGAATCCCCTTGTCACCTGACCGAGCTGCACATCTGAGTAAATTGTTTTTCTGTGTGTATTCTGTGTATTTGTGTTGGTCGCGACTGCATCCCAATGGTCTGGGGTGCCCGGTATTTTGGAGCTCAATATACATCTGAAGGATACGTATCCCTGAGACGCGGAGCACCAGCCCCGCCATCTGATTTTATACTTTCACTTTTTCTCCAGAGTCGCGCTAAGCGATACCTTGCCGCCGGCTGTCTGTTTTTATTGTCTCTGCTGTTTGTTTGTCTCTTTATAATTCTAGAAAGTCCTAACATGGGACAACAATTAACTCCCCCTTTGAGTCTGACCTTAGATCACTGGAAAGAAGTCAAGAGCCGAGCCCACAACCAATCAGTGGAAATCAAGAAGAATCGATGGATAACCTTTTGTTCCTCCGAGTGGCCCATGTTTAATGTCGGTTGGCCTCGGGATGGGACTTTTGATTCTGATGTTATTTTGCAGGTTAAAGCTAAGATCTTCTCTCCTGGATCAATGGGACATCCAGACCAGGTGGCCTATATAGTCACTTGGGAAAACCTCTCCCTTGAACCTCCATCTTGGGTGACACCCTTTCTCAATCCTGCATCAAGAACTCCTCTCCCTTCTGCCCCTCCCTCGGACCCTTCGACCCCCTCCTTGTATCCTGTAGTAGTATAGAAGCTGCCTTTCCCTTGACCAGACCAGATTGGGACTTCAACACACCTGAAGGTAGGGGACACCTACGCCCTTATCGCCAGTTGCTCACAGCGGGCCTCCAAGCAGCGGGGCGACGCCCCACCAATTTGGCCAAGGTAAGAATTACCCAAAAAAAAAAAAAGGAGGCGGGCGGAAGATAGGGAGAATGCGAGAGACAAGAGGCAAAATAAGGAATTAAGCAGAATCCTGGCCACAGTAGTAAGAAAGGAAGAGTAGAGAGGGCAGAGTAGAGAGGAAGGGAGATTGAGGGCGTGTCCAACTAGGGTCAGACCAGTGTGCCTACCGCAAGGAAAAAGGACACTGGGCAAAGGACTGTACCAAGAGAAAGAAGAAACAAAGGAAAGACAGAGCTGAAATCCTTAACCTTGATTAGGAAGGTCGGGGCCAGGAACCCCCACCCCGCCCAGGGATGGGAGGATGAGGACAGCACGTTCCCCGACGTTGCACAGCACGCCCCCCGCCTGACCTTCGTCTCCACCCCTCCGCTCTGTCCCCTGTCCAGAGTCATCATGGCCTTTTGCCCTCAGTTGACGCTTTTACTTTGGAAAAACTACATTTATCGCAGGAGACAGCCGATCCAGCTACACGAGGAACTGCTGTGGCCCCTGTTCCTGTTCTTCATCCTGGTGGCCATTCATCACTC
>NW_008329696.1:217866-219955 GCF_000622305.1 Nannospalax galili
CCCTGGTCTCCCGGCTCCTGGTTGATGCCCGCTCAGTGCTGGGAGGCCGCAGTGCCCGAGACACACTGGCTGCCCTCGGGAAACTGTTGCCATTGCTCAGAGCTGCCCAAAGTGAAGCTTGGCTACAACGGAATGACCAGCCAAATGAAGAGCCCATGCTGACCACAGAGATCCTAGAGACGCTTCTGAAGAGGGCTTCCCTGGTGTCTGCAATGGGGCAAGCCCAGGACCCCCTGGCCCGCTTTCTGGATGCTGCTAAGGACTTTGCACAGGAGCTGCTGACCCTGCCCAGCCTGGTGGAGCTCCGAGGTCTGCTGCGGAGGCCCAAAGGGATAGCTGGGCCCCTAGAGCTGATGTCAGAAGCCCCGTGCAGTGACAAGGGGCCTAGCAGCCCAGGTGGCCTCTCCCTCAATTGGTATGACGCCAGCCAACTAAGCGACTTCCTGGAGCCTGAGCTGGTGCCTACCCTGCCTGATAGCAGCCTCAGCCCTGCCTGCTCTGAGTTAATGGGAGCACTGGATGACCACCCACTATCACACCAAACTGGAGGAGCCGGAGCATTGACTAGAAGACATCTTTCCTCGATTCGGGATGCCTCAGGTAATAGGGTCAGATAATGGACCGGCCTTCGTCTCCCAGGTAAGTCAGAAAGTGGCCAGGTTGTTGGGAATTGATTGGAAATTACATTGTGCTTACAGACCCCAGAGTTCAGGCCAGGTAGAAAGAATGAATAGGACAATTAAAGAGGCTTTAACTAAATTTTCGCTAGCAACTGGCACTAAAGACTGGGTGACTCTACTGCCCTTGGCTTTATACCGGGCCAGGAACACTCCTGGGCCCAGTGGGTTAACTCCGTTTGAAATCCTGTATGGGACCCCTCCCCCTGCAGTTTCCTTCTTAGACCCGGATATCTCTAACTTTGTTGATTCACCTTCCCTCTTTGCTCACCTGAAGGCACTTCAGCTGGCTCACCAGGAGATCTGGAAGCCCCTAGCTGCAGCCTATCAGGATGCTATTGACACTCCTATTGCACCCCACCCCTTCCAGCCCGGGGACGCTGTCTGGGTCCGGAGGCATCAGACTCGGAGCCTAGAACCACGCTGGAAAGGGCCATACACCATCCTCCTCACCACACCTACAGCTCTCAAGGTCGACGGGATTGCAGCCTGGGTCCACGCTTCCCACGTTAAGGCAGCCGATCCGGCTCACCGAGAACTCTCAAGAGAAGGACAAGAACGATGGCAACTGGCCCGGACAACCAACCCCCTAAAGATAAGACTTATCAAAAAATAATATTGATGTTGCTCTGGGTATTGACTTTCCCCAGAGTAGAGTCTGGGGAGAATCCACACACCCCATACCGTATTACCTGGACCCTCACTAATTCTTATGGGGATTTCCTCAATCAGACTGAGTTAATTGGCCCCCTTAGCACCACCTTTCCCTCCCTCTCTTTTGACGCTTGCAAGGGAGTGTCATCTTGTATTTGGGACAATTTGATAGACAAGGGGACCATTTATTTATGCCCAGGGCATCAACCTGACAACAAAAAGTGCTATTCTTGTGGGGGAGCACAGTATGGGTACTGTTATTACTGGAATTGTGCAACTACAGGTAGTACATATTGGAAGCCATCTTCTAGCTGGGATTACATCCGAGTAAAAAGAGATCCCAACATAGATCAATACAAGACTGGCAGTGCGGGGAAGCCCCTCCCTCATGTGCTTGAATTCACTGAACAAGGAAAGTCCCATGACTGGAACCGCCCCTGCAGCTGGGGACTGTTCGTATACAGAAAGTATGGGGAAGATCCGTGGGGAATTATTACACTCAGTCACTCGGTGCACCCCTTGGCCCCCTCGGCTGTGGGTCCCAATCCAGTTCTAACCAAGGACCTCCCACTTCCTCCCCCTGCACCTCCCATACCAGCAGGCACCCCTGACCCTGCAGTAGTTTCAGGTCTGACTGAAGCCCCACCCACCTATCCTGGAACAGGTGAAAGGCTCCTAAACCTCGTCAGGGGAGCATTCCAGGCATTAAACCACTCGGAGCCAAATAAATCTAAGAATTGCTGGCTCTGTTTGAACCC
>NW_008329696.1:220652-221986 GCF_000622305.1 Nannospalax galili
ATGAGGTATTTCTTTTTGATGGAAAGAATAAATTTAGAATTAATAATAGACAGATGGTTTACTAAATAGTTATAATTGCTATGCTTAGTGCACCCTACTGGACACCTTCAGTCTTCATGCAAAGAGAGAGGGGACAAGGATTTTTTTCCCTTGTCTTAGAACATTAAGTTTTCCAGGCTGCTGTCTTCTCACACTGAAAAAACCTAGGCGCCATGAGGCCACCTGATAGGAATGCCTGACAAGAGGTCAAGCATTAAGAAACTAGCTTATCAGAAAAACAGGACGTAGTGGTCAAGCCATCTGCATCTGGCAATCCCCGGGGCTCGATACCAGGAAATCAGGAGAAAAACCTCTGTGTCCCTGAGGTCACCTCCCATTTAGCAATCCCACTTCCCCTTAGCCCCGACCCTTACCCCATATTTCTGTGTGCTTTTGAAATTACTCTGTGTGTTTTTGAATTAACCAATAACCGCGCTTCTGCTTCTGTACCCTGCTTCTGCTCTATAAAAGTGCCAAACCCCAGCCTGTAGGCGCGCAAGTCCTCCGAGGAGACTTTGTGCCCACAGGTACCTGTGTATCAAATAAACCTCATGCTGTTGCAACCCGAAGGCTGACTTGTCCTCAGTGGTCTCACTCTTACACCTAACGTATTTCAAAGCTCCAATAACCAAGACAGTGTGGTATTGCGTAAAGAGTAACAGAGTCCAGAAAACAAATTCTTGTATTTATCACTTGATTTTCAGAAGGATATAAGACCATTTAAGGGAAAGAGAATATTCTTTACAACAACTAGTGCTAAGACAATTGGATCCCCTCCTTAGTCTACCCCCAAAATGTATTTAATATGAATAATACATTGAGATATTAGAACTAAAACCTTAAAAATGTTGGAGGGAAATATTATTACCTGTGTTAGGTGATATCCTCTTACATAAGACACAAAAATCATAAGGGGAAGAGAAGTAACGTGGATATATTGGAATTGCTTTAAGTAAAAAACCTCTGTGCTACAAGTGATGCCATAAAGAATGTGGAAGGCCATGGCTCAGTGCTTAAGAGCACTGGTTGCTCTTACAGAGGACCCAGGTTCAGTTCTAAGCACCCACGTGGTGACTAACAACCAGCAACTACAGTTCCAGGGGATCTGATGCCCTCTTCTGGTCTCCACTGGTACACATGGTGCACAAATATACATGCAAGCAAACTTGCAAACACATTAAAAGTTCCTGAGGTATATTTGGAAATATATATATATATATGTATGTATATATAAGTGTGTGTGTGTGTGTGTGTGTGTGTGAATCTATTCGTCTTCCTGCATGAAATCATGAGGA
>NW_008329696.1:223093-243309 GCF_000622305.1 Nannospalax galili
TACTATATATATAGTATGTGAAATTTAATAAAATAATCTATTTTCTTTATTTAAAGAATGTGGAATGAGGGGACCAGTAAGATGGCTCTGTGGGTAAAGGCATCTCCCATCCAGCCTGATGACTTGAGTTCAATCATTAGAACTCACATGGTAGAGAGAGAGAAAGTTGACTCTCACAAGTTGTCCTTTGGCATTTGTATACATCCCCAAGCAAATAAATAAATGAAAAGAAGTGAATATGAGAGGAAAAATATTTAAAAAGCATGTGTCATTTGGGGCTTCCATACAGAATCTGGAAAGAATCGACAGCAGGGAAAATGCAAAAAGAACTCAGTTAAAAACTGAACAAAGGATCAGAATAGACAGTTCTCTAAAAAAGACATACGAATGCTCCATGAGGACAGGAAAAGATGTGCGACATCAATACTCATGACGAAGTACAAACCGAGACTTGAATTACATACCACATGCCAAGGTGGCCATGACCAAGAAGAGTGATATTACCAGTGAGGGCTGAAAGGCCCCCCACTGACTCATGTGTTTGAACACTGGGTTCCCAGATGGTGGCACTATTTGGGGAGCCTGTAGATCCTTGGGTTCACAAGGCCCAGCTGGTAGAATTAGAGCACTAGAGGTGAGTGAAGACGATCACAGCGCAGCCCTGGTTCCCAGCTAGAGCTTTCCATCTGATCAATGAAGACCCGAACAAGCAGGTTATAAGCCAGTACTGTTATGGACAGAGCTGCCTCAGGCACCATGCCTTCCCTCCCCACTAAACCCTGTGCCGAAATAAGCTCCTCCCCACTTAAGTTGGTTCTGGAAGTTATTTATCCAGAGCAACAAGAAAAGTAACTTCAGGTAATAGCAAGAGTTGGTTTAAAAGAGTGAGGAAATTAAATTCCTCAGACACTTCTAGTGAGAATGCAAATGGTAGAGCAATTTTGTTCAATAATTTCTCAAAAAGTTCAACAGAGAATTATTATATGGGTTTATAGTTCCAGTCTCAATAAAGTTCCCCAAATTCAGAAATAGTTGTCAATACAGACACTTGTGCACAAATGTTTATATTCACAATAGTCACAAAGCGGAAACAACCAAATACCCATCCAATGATGAATGAGTAAATAAAACACAGCATATCCAAGGAGGAAAATATTATGACTCAGCGATAAAAAGAATGGAATACTGACTGACACACGTACACTGTAGACAGACGTCGGAAATGGATGTGCAGTGAACACAGTCAGTCCCAAGACATCACATATTATGTAATCCCATTCAGATGACATGTCTAGAATAAACAATTTAAGTAGGGGACTTTTATGGTATCTGAATTCCATCTCAATTAAAAGTTTAAACAACTCTAATAAGTAACCACTGCCACTATATTTAGTAAAAGTAACTTTCAAAATACAAATATATGTATACATGTGTATATATATTCAGATATATAAACAAAAATGAATCATAATTGGATGTGGTGTTGCTTCTGTATAGTAATACTGTGTCACTAAATATTCATTCCTACTTTTACTTGAATATATGTCCTTACTTTGCCTAAGCAATCCTGGTTAAACATTACATTGCTTCTAATTTGCTATTATAAACAGCATTGTGCTAAGCATCTTTTGACTAACTGGGCCAATCTATATGCATGCTTTAATGACCAGAGCTACAGTATCCCATCCCCCCCAAAAACTTGAAGGATTCATCAGTTCATTTTCCCTTACCCTTGCCACAACAGATTTTATCTGCTAGAAAAATTGCTCAGCAGTTTTATTTGGATTATTCTTTCTGATTACAAATAGTTATCCTCATACCTCAAGTTGAATCTGTACAATGACAAGAAAACACAGAAGAAAAATAAAGAAAAATTGGTAAATGATAAAAACTAACTTGCTGACTCCACCTGACCGGCTAGCTAATAGACTTAGTTTTGGTCAGAAAGTTCCAACACAAGACCCCTCTCTGCTTAGCCACCCCATCCAAGACAGTCAGCACATGGTGTATCCATGGTCACCCATATGGATTGTCTATTCACAAATCAGGTAAGGATTTCAACGTCTTTCCTATCAGTTGGGTATCTTCATTCTTGTACTTTATATTTTAAAGGCTTTGGACAAGGATTCATGATCTTCTCTGAATATGTGGTTTCTTCTTACACACCCTGGACTTCTGGATTAGTGAAATTCTTTGACTAATAATCTACCTAGTCAACCAATGATATGGAATTTCATATACAAAAATGGACATTTATTAAATGAAATGTGATGCTCTGAACTGTAGCTTTGGGCAAAGAGAGGTAGTATGGGAAAACCAGTGAAATCTAAGTACAACTTAGAAGCATTTGGTAGAAATATATGTACCTTAACTATGTAAGATTGTAATTGTGGATGAGAATTCTGTTTACAACTTTTCCAAAACTTTCAATGTTTAAAATCAACAAGAAGAACCGGGCATGGTGGCACATGCCTTTAATCCCTGCACTTGGGAGGCAGAGGCAGGTGGATCTTTGTGAGTTCAAGGCCAGCCTGGTCTACATAGTGAGTTCCAGGACAGCAGGGACTACAAGGAGACCCTGTCTCAAAAAGACAAAAAAAAAAAAATTAACAAGAGGAATATAGTACATTGATATTTTATTCATAAATGTCATTCCTTTGTTCATTCATTGGCTTATGTGTCAAGTGTGGTCGGCTAATTCTCAAAGTAAGAATTAGTGACAGTTCAGCAGTTAAGAGCACTGACTGCTCTTGCAGAGGACCCAGATTCAATTCCCAGCACCCACATGGCAGCTAACAACTATCTGTAATTTCAGTTCCAGGGGACCCAACATCTTCTTCTGACCTCTGTGGGCATTGCGTGACACACATGCATGTACACATATGCAGGCAATACACTCATACACGTAAAATAAAATAATAAAATATTTTTTAAAAAAAGAATTAAAGGGTTGGCAGAACAATTAAACAGCTCAGCCCACGGCTTTTCAACTTTTCTCTGCTTCCCCACCCCAACTCTATAACACCTTAAAACTCTGCTATGCGTCCTAGAAGGCAGGGAAGAGGAGGCCTTACAACCTTTATATAGATTCTTATGCTTGGGGATGGCAAGATGGCTCAGTGGGTAAAGGCACTTGCCACCAAGCCTCAGGACTTGAGTTCCTTCTTCAGGACCCCACATGGCCGAAGGAGAGACATAACTCCTGTGAGTTCTCCAATGACCTCCATGCACCTCTTCCTGAAAATAAATTAATTCATTAATGTAATAAAAAGTTTTGATCCCTGAGTTCATTCCACATATTCCTTTTATAGTTGTGAAAACTGAGTTTAGAGAGAATGAGGTTTTCTGCTCTCCTTTCCTAAACATTTTAAACTGCATATTTGTGAATTTCATACAATACATTTTGATCGTAGTTAGATCCCCTTCCATATCTACAAACCCTCACCAAATTGTACTCTAATATATATGTATATGTAAATTTATAAGTTAATTTTTTAAATTATTAATTTGTGAAATAACTTGTCAATATAGTAATCAGTTTATAAGTTGAATATATATAAATTTATATAAAGGCCTATAGATTCAGATTTGTGTACCCAAATGGCCTTCAGTGTGAGTCCATTTGCTAGAACCCGGTTATCTACCAAGAGTCTTACCCTTAAAGGAGACTGACTCTCTCCTTCCCAGCAGACAACAGTTGCCAATAGTTCCTCGGTTGGGCTGGAGCATTTTACCCACCTCCCCATGTCCATGCTGGGATTTTGTCAGGCTTGAGCCTACATGGGACTTGCTCATGCTGTCACCGTTGCTGTGAGTTCATAGAGCAACCTGTTTCCTTGGGGCCATCCAACCCCTGTGGCTCTTCGAATACTTGCCACCCTCTTCCACAATGATCCCCAGCTTTCGGAGGCAGGAGTCTGAAGCATCCTATTCAGGGATAAGCAGTCTGCAGCTTCTTATTCTCTACACACTGACCAGGTAACTTGAGAATAGTTGTGAGACTTGCCTTTGCATCGTTGTGACAAAACACCCGCGAGAAGCAACGTAAGAGACAAAGGGTTGGTGCGAGCTCCTGATTTCAGGGGGATTTCTGTTCATCACTGTGGGGAAGTCATGGGGATGAGAGGTTCTTTGTCCCTGGAGGGTGGAGGGGGTTGTTCACATGGCAGGAAACAGAGAGAGCAGACAGAGGGTAGCAGAAGGGGAAGCCTCAGAGGCCCACCCCTAGGGGCCTTTTCAACCAGCAGGCGGGCCGTGCAACTTCCAAAGTAGAGCCACAAGCTGGGGGCCAAATGCTCAACCTGTGAGCCAGTGGGCGCATTTCAGAGTCAACCCGAACAGCGGTGCTCAGACAAGTGTGCAACTGAGGGTGCGTGCAAGGTGAAGGTTCACAGGGTACAGAGACAGTGGGACACCAGGGGGCTCTCCCTTAGCCTTTTGCCCCTTTCTGCCTCCGTAGGCCCATTCGGAAGGAGGCCACCACCTCTCGCTTATCTAATGAAGCCACTGAGCAAGTCCTCGAGAGGCTGTTTCCTAATTGGAGATTACAGTTTTTAAGAGTGTTGTCTCAAAGAGAGAAAAGAGGGTCTTAGCTCCTCTTCAGTGGCTTCCCGCCACGCAGTTGTGTTATCGTTAAGTATCTTGCCCTCTCAAGATCCTTCACTTTTTATAAAAAGCAACAATCATTGGAATAATTACAAAACTGAAAATACTTTCTTTTCTACTGCGTACCCTGTTTTCCTCCAAGCAAGAGCTCTGCTTTCATCGGATACATAAAAGAGCAATAGTTCTCTGTTGAACACAGACACATGGAATATCTAATTAACATAAAAATACTGTCTCTCATCATTAGCGTCATTCACAGTGGAGATGTCAGCTCTCCAGAAAGAAACGCAGGGGCGATGACCTCATCTCACATTCTTCTTTTAAAAAAGAAGAAAAAGGGAAATTAAAGTAAAAAGAAAAACAATGGGGTCCACTTGTACAGCAGTGGTTGCTGAGCCCAGGGCCTGGGGATGACTTCCCTTCTCCAAGTCCTGGGTGGTTTCTGACACCAACACCCAATCTGAATGTGTCTGATACCGTTTCTGCAGGTTTCCGCGTTAGAATACTCACAGCGGGATGAGCCAGCACTGTGGTGGGTCCAGGGCCATTACAAGAAGGTTTCCATCTTCATCTAAGACGAACTCTTGGGATGCAAGCATTCCAGTTCTTAGATTCGGCTTCGTGGGTCCTCTAGCTAGACCCAAGTGTGTGAGGAAGGGCCGGAACAGACTACACGAATAGGTTCTAAAAGCCACCTGGAATGTAGTGGATGGTCTCAGTGACTATCAGAGAGTGGGGAGTGCTAGAAGGGTCTGGAATGGATTATCATAAGGAGTCAGAAGCCGAATGAGCTTTAGGGACTTTCCAGGGCCAGAAGATGTTGACTCTTTCATGCTCAAGTGGTTTCCATGGATACAGACCTACTAAAGCAGCATCCATGTTCTTCCTACATGTCCCCTAGTGAGGGCCTCCGTAGTCGCTGTCAAAAGCCAATGGCATTCTCCTTTTGGTCTGTTTGGTTTTTGTTTGTACCTTTCGGTATTTTGAAACAGGGTGTCATGCACCTTGGTGTAGCCTGGAACTTATTATGCAACTGAGACTGACCTTGAATTCTTGATCCTCCCTGCCTCCTCCTCCCAAGTACTAATATTACAGGCATGTACCACCACCACACCTGGCTGCACTGGTAACCTGTCTGCATCACCTCTGGACTCCCACTGGGATGTGAGCTCATGCAACTCCCATCCCAAGGGCAGCTGGGAAAATCTGTTGCTGTCGTAGATTGCTGTGGATCTCCCATGGGAAGGAAAGCTCCCAGCTTCCAGAAAAAAAAGTACAATATGCTTTCCAAAATTATTACTAGGCATACTTCAGATGTACCCAGGTCCTACATGACCCTGAAGAATGACGTTCTAGATGAGGTCCTGGCAGCTACATGCTTCATCAGGACACTGAGATTAGGGCTTCAACCACCACACCAGTGCATTTAGGTTTCCACTATTGCCGCGGCTCACTTTCTTGAAGCTTTTCTCTTACTCTGAGGGGCTCATTGTAGCATGTCTCCCCAGCTTGCTCTCTGAACCTCTATGATAGATCCAAGCAGAAATCTCAATCCTAAGTAAACTTTAAACCTGGGATTTAAATAAACTAGTAAGAAGAGATCCTAAATCACAAGTCTCCTCAGACACTGGAGTTTGGGTGCAGCTCGTGCTCTTCAAAGGGACCATGGCTACGTTCACACCCTGCCTTTAGATTCCATAGTTCTCAACACTGAGCTCCTGGATTTCTTTGAGATGCAGCTACATTAGAAAGCATCCGGCTGTCTGTTCTTGCTTTCCTCTTCTTTTCTGTTTTTCTTTCTTTCCTTCCCTTTTTTGGTGACACTGTTATTGGTAATGTGGAGCAGTTACAAAAGCAGCTCCAATGTTTTTCCTTCCTGTGTCTGTAATCCTGGAATATAATTCTGTAGCTCCTCCTGTAAAGGATGGAATCCCTCATCCCTCTCTTTAAATATAAGTAAGCCTTGTGTCAAGGTTTGAGCAAGAAAACAGATGAAAGGATGTGTGAGTTCTAGAAGCAACCTTCAAGAGAACTTGTGTGCATTTAATAGCTCTTTTTTAAAGAAAAAATTTTATTACTTTTATTTTATGCGTATGAGCATATTGCTTGCATGTAGGTTGGTATCATGTAATGTCTGCAGAATCAAAAGAGGCTGTCAGATCCCCTGGAACTGGAGTTATGGATGGTTGTTAGCCACCATGTGGGTGCTGGGAATCAAACCTGTGTCCTCTGCAAAGCAGCCAGTGCTCTTAACCACTTAGCCATTTCTCCAGGCTGAGATGAATAGTTCTTGAGACACAATCCCAGGTCTTCTGGTGGAAGATGAGAGAAGACAGAGCATAGCCAAGTCATCCCAGCAGTGCCTACCCTCTACCACCAACTCCTGGTTGGTCCTAGCTGAGCTGAGCAAAACCGTCCACCTGACCTCTAGATGCATGAGAAGCTACAAGTGGTGATGGTATCAGAATTTTCCATTTGTAATGGTAGTGCTGTAAGAGCCCACAGATATAGAAACTGGTATCTGAAATTGGACTACTACTACCACAAGAAGTTGGACTCTGCTGTCTTTGGGGTTGGGTAGACTACAGGGGCTAGAAAAGCAGCAAGGAGCTGTGACAAAGGCAGGAAAAGTGTTTAGGAAATGGTTACATGAGTGAGAGAAACAGACACTTAAGAAATGACCAACTGTTAATAATGCATCTGAGTGGTAACATGGAAAATCAAAACTACACCAAATTACTTGTAGATTTTAGAATGATGGTTCTCAGGCAGTTTTGAAAATGTTATCTGGTTCTGCCTAAGTGATATGGTAAGATTTTTGAAGAAAAATGAATATTAAAGAAAATATTAACCAATTTGCATTACAAATCTATATAGACTATAGAAGATGATGAACTTGATAGATTAGGAAGTAACTTTTATCTCTAGTCTCCCTGGTAGGACCAAGATTTACAAATAAGATGAGGAGGTACTCGGTCCTGGTCCTGCATGAGGTGGATTAAGCATTTGACCTGTCTCTTCCCCTCATGAAGCAGCTATACCATGACTTTAAAAGTAAACATGAGAAGAAATGCAAAAGAAGCACAGGAAACAAAGGTAACATCACATTTGTGGTATGTGGGACTGTAACAAAATACAATATTTGTATAATTAGAATCTCAGAAAGAAAGGAGAAAATGGCTGATACTAAAAAAGAATAAGAAGAAATAATGCCTCAAAAGGTTCCAAAATGAGAATAAAACATAAACTTACAAAACTAAACAAATCTGAAAAAGAAATCCATGCCAAGACGTGTTATAATTAAGCATCTGAAAACCAAACACCACTAAAAGTTGAAACTAGAAACTAGGGAATTAAAAAGTTCAAATGGGAATAGATTTTTCTTTGGAGAACAAGTAGGTTATAAGGAAATGGCATAATATATATTTTTATTTTTATTTTTTTAAATTTTATGTGTGTGTTATGCCTGCATGTAAGTGCACCTGTGTCATGCAATGCCCGCAGAGGATAGAAGAGGCTGTCAGATCCCCTGGAACTGGAGTTACAGATAGTTAGCTGCCATATGTGTGCTGGGATTCGAACCCGGGTCTTCTGCAAGAACAGTGTTCTAAACCTCTGAGCCATCTCCCCAGCCCCTAATTTTTTTTTTATATATGTATGCATATATTGCCTGCATGTCGGTAGGTGCACCCATGTCATGCAGTGCCCTCAGAGGTCAGAAGAGAGTGTCAGATCCTCTGGAACTGTAGTTACGGACAGTTGTTAGCTGCCATGTGGGTGCTGGGATTCGAACCCGGGTCTTCTGTAAGAACAGTGTTCTTAATCGCTGAGCCATCTCTCCAGCCCCATGGCATAATATTTTTTGAAGGCTAAAATAGTTTCCAACTCTGGAAATATGTATCCAATCAAAATATCCTTTAGGAGTAAGGAGGAAACACTTTTCCTAAGTTTGTCAAGTTTTCTTGCCGCTTTTCCAGTCCCAGTAGTCCACCCAGTCCCAAGTGAAAACGTTGTCAGATAAAGGAAATTAAGAGATTTTTGTCACCTTAACACTTACCCTAAAAGGAAATTTACTAAGCAGAAGGAAAATAATGAAATAAGATGTACAGAAAGACAAGCAAAAGCAGGGGTAAAAGCAAGAACAAGGGTCAACACAGCACAGTTTGCTCTTCCTCTTGAGTTCTCTAAATGATAAGCTATGTATTACCAATTTATATTGCAAAATATGATGACCAAGGTAAATTCAAATAACATTTAAAGCAATTGTAAATGTTGAGTAAAAGGATAAATAGAATGAGGTGGTAAAATGTGCACATTAATTGCACTACTTAGTTTTATTGGAAACTCAAAGCATCAAGGAGTCACCTGAGAAGAGGAAACCTCAGCTGAGGAATTTTCCAAATCAGATTGGCTCATGGCCATTTCTGTGAGGAATTGTCTTGATTAATGATTGATGTGGGAGGACACAGTAGGCCACACCATCCCTAGGCAGATGAAAGCTAGCTGAGCATCAGCCAGCGAGCAAGCCACTAGGCGGCCTTCCTCCATAATTTCTGCTTCCTGCTTGAGTTCCTGCCCTGACTTCCCTCAATGATGGACTGCAACTTGTAATTGTAAGCCAAATAAACCCTTTCCTCCCATAAGTTTGCTTTGGGTTATGGTGTTTATCACAGCAGCAGAAAAGTACTAAACTTAGGATAAGTATTCCACACTAGCACAACCAGTAAAAAGACTACTTGCTCAAGAACACTACAGATAAACATGGAATTCTAAAAAAAAAAGTTCAAATATTCATCAGGGAGACCATAAAAAGAAAACAGAGAGACAGAAAGCAAAATAAAATAAACTAGAGGGAATGAATAAAAAATGGAATGTCTTACCTAAAATTAGTATATCAATAATTGTATTAAATATAAATGGTCTAAAATACATTCAAAGGACAGAAGCTGTCAGAGTGGATTTAAAAATGGATCAGCTATATATTGTGCACAAGAAACTTTCCATATTTTTATTTCCATTAATTTTAAGTTTTGCTTTTTATGAGACAGAATTTCTCTATGTAGTTAAGACTGGCTCAAATTTATTATTTTCCTGCCTAAGCCTCACAAGTGCTGGAACTATAGACATGTGTCACGATGTTCAGTTGAAACCTACTTTAAGTATACTGCATTACATAGAGATAGAAAGTAAAAGAACACCAAAAAGACATACTATAGGTCATGGCTTGAATGAAATGTCTCTCGTGGGCTCATGTACTTGAACATTTGGTCCCAAGCTTATGGTGCTGATTTTGGAGGTTGGGAAACCTTTTGGCCATAGGGCCTGGTAAGTATCAGCACTAAATATGGGTCTTTGGAGATGGTAGGTCAGCTTCACATCTGGCCCCAGTTTCTTTGTCTTTGTTGAGTTTAGATTGAGCCATTCCTTCCCCACCAGGATGGACTAAAATCCTGTGAAATATGAGTCAAAGTAAATCCTTCCTCTCTTAAGTTACCTCTACAGGTATTTCCTATAGTCATGAGAAAAGTCACTAACACTCTGTGAAAACATTAGCTTTGTAAAGAAGCTGACTTGCTTATGTCAGACAAAGTAGATTTCAGAGCAAATAAAATTTACCCTATCTAAAATTCATAGCAATTCTAGATGTGCAGGTAACAGTGGAGATAAAACATCTGTGGAGCAAAAACTAACAGAAATGAGTGTGTCAGTGACAAAGGTGTTATAAGAATCTCTGTGAATTATGGGTAAAACCAGTGGAGGGAAAAACACGCAAAAACTGTCTGAGTCAACTTTTTCAGAACTTTAGAAATCAATCAAAGGCTTTCTACAACCTTGTCAATGAAAAGGCTTTCTGTTTCATTGCAAACAGGAAGCTTTGGGGTGCTGTAACTTATTTCAGTTTTATTCCCTAGTCCTCAGCTCAGAAGTAGCATTGAAAAATACCAACCCATATTTCTGTCACCAAGGGAGCACGTTATCAAAGAAATGACATCTGTCGACCTGCCTGATGCAGGACCCATGGCAAAGTCCTTTATGTCTTTCTTCTTTTGACACTATGTTGTGATTGAAACTATGGCCTTGCACAAGCTAAGCAAATGCTGTGCCACTAAGCTCTACCGTCAGCCCTCGGGTTCTGGGAGATAGGGTCTTTATACGTACCTTTGATTTTTCAATCCTCCTGACTCAGCCTCCTGAGTACTAGGATTCCAAGTATTCACCACCATGCCTGGCCAAAATGATGTTATGATTTGACTTGGATGGAACTCATCAATGGTTAAAATATCTTTTAAGTAGAAACTTGTCAGACCCATGTATAGGCAAGTGTTTTAACATTATCTGAGGCAAAAGATGGAATTTGAGAGAAACAGTATGGTACATAAAAGGAAAAGAATATCCATAGGGGCTTTGAAAAGTTGTGATGTGTTCTTGCAGATCACACACACACACACACACACACACACACACACACACACACCCCACTGTGGAGGTATCCATGAATGCTGGCTGATCCTGTGGCTCTGCACAGGCAGGACCTGAAGTGGTGTGTTTGTACTGAAGGACTACTTTAGCATTCACACAGAATCCATTAACAAGATTACTGATCAAAAGGATTAAGGAAACGTACACCCAATTATACAGCTAGCCACTGAGCTGACTGAATTGAGACTGACTTTACAAAGTTACTGTTTAAATGGAAAAAAACATCACTAAACAAACAACAATAAGCAGCAAAACCCACCAATCCAGGGAAAATGGAGAAATTCGATTTCCAGAGTTGTCAAATTATATTTAATATTTTCCACATCTGCAGTTGAATCTCTACAACCAAGGCTCATGGAACATAGCAGAATGAGTAGAGAGAGGGCTAATGCACCCCTCAACTCTCACCAGTGAGGCTTCCATGTACATCAGAGTGCAATGCTTTAAATTTTTTAATTATTTTATTTATTTAGTTTATTTTTACACATGTGTACATGCCTCTAGTCCCGTGAAGTCATAAAGTGCTCCATTTGTATAAACTTAAATTCAAGTGAGTCGAATTCATCTATAGAAAAATTGCAAAATAGTACTGTGATATATAATTGTATAAATAAAATTCAATAAAACTTGTGGTAAAAAGTAAATTTAAAAGTAAGTAAAATATTGTGTTAAAAAGTTTTTTTTGTTTCATGTGTATGAGTGTACTGCCTGCAGGTACCTAAGTACACCTGTGCAATGCAGTGACCTCAGAGGTCAGAAGAGACTGTCAGATCCCCTGGAGCTGGAGTTGAGGATGGTTGTTAGCCACTGTGTGGGTGTAAGAACTGAACCTGGGTCTCCTGTAAGAGCAGCCAGTGCTCTTAATTGCTGAGTCATCCTTCCAGTCTCAAATACTCCCATTTTTAAGCAAAAATTGAGAAAACAAATGCACTCACGATCAAAAGAAACTGTTTCTGGGGAAAGTCAAGCATTGAACTTACTATCAAAGATTTTAAATCAGCTGGGTGTGGTGCTGCATGCCTTTAGTCCTCCCAGCACTCAGGAGGCAGAGGCAGGCAGAACTTCTGTGAGGTCAAGGTCTACACAGCACATTGTAGGCCAGCTGGGGCTACAGGGAGACCCTGTCTCAAAACACAAAACAAAAAACAACACCCCCCCAAAAAAATGGAAAAAACATGTTTTGAACCAATAATTTAAATATGCTTAATTAGTTAAAGAGAGCAAAGTCTAAATAGCTAAGCTGTGAGAAGACGTCTTAACAAACAGAGAATGTCAGTAAGGCGACAGAAAATATTTTTGGAACGCCAAATAGAATTATCAAGGTTGAAAAATACAATAACTAAAAGTAGGGGATGAATGGGGGACTCAGCAGAGCCTTTGATCAGGCAGAAGCAAGGCCTGCTGAGCTCGAAGATGGGCCCACTGAGAACGGAAAGAACCAAAGACTGAAGAGGAAGTGGACAGAGCATCAGAACAACGGTAACACACCAGGCACACCAATGCACGCATAATGAAATGGGAGGAGAAAGGAGGCGGTCGACTTCCAAATATGATGGAAGGCACTAACCCACATATCCGCGAACTTCATGTAGGATAAACCAAATCGTACCCACACCCAAATAGCTTGAACAAGCCAACGTGGGCCGAAGAAAATGAAACACTTAAAACTCAAGAAAGAAGAAATAAATCGGAGATGAGAGGCGCTCAATAACAGTAAAGGCCAAATTCTTACTGGGAACCATGAGTCTGGAAGGCAGTGGGATGGAAAAAGTTCTATTTATGAGAGAGAGAAGGAAGCCCGTGCAAATGGAGAAATTATTCTCAGGTAACTAAAAATTGAAAGAGATCATTATTAGCAGAACAACCCTATAAGAAACATCAAAGGGAGGCACTTGGACTAAAATAGAGGGAGACCAAACAGTTAGTTAAATATACATGAAATATTAAAGAACACTGGTAAAAGTAACTACGTGGAAGGCACAAATTATTGTATAAATATTTTTATTGTAATGTCTTTCCCCCCCATCCGACTGAAAAGGTAGCTACGGAAAATGACAATTAAAATTTTATTTTGATGCATTTTTCATATATCATGATACAGCTTTTGATAACAGCAGTATAAGGAAGGAGGGGGATGGAACTTTATAGGAAAATAATCTTTGCATACTAGTTGAATTTAATTGGTATTAACCCAAGTAGACTGGTATGCATTTACATGGCAATTCCCAGGAAAGTCACTAAGGAAATAATGAAAATATATGATAAAAGAAATGACAAAGGCATCAAAGTGCTGTACAAAAACCTTGATATGTTTAAGACACATGAAAGAACTAAAGGAGAAGATAAAGAAGAAAAGAGAAGATATATATAGAAAATAAGCAGAAAATGACAGACATAAATCCTATTTACCAGTAGTTACATTAGATGTAAATGGATTAAGTGCTCAATTAAAAGACAAAGATTGACAGAATGAATTTAAAGGAGGGAAATTAAGCAAACTGTCCACTGTCTGAAAGAGACTCCATTTAGAGGCAAAACTGCAAATAGTTTTTAAAAATGGATGGAAAAAGATCCTAATGCAAAGAGCTGGGGTGTATACATTAACTTGGGGGAAAGAATAGCCTAAATAAAGCAGATTTATTTCAAACAGTGTTTTGGTCTAGAAAATACAGAATCTACAAAAATATCTTTAAAATGTGAGTTCAACAAAGTTCAAAGCCTACAGAAATAGCATTCCAAAATCAGTTGTATCTTTAGACATGTAGAGATAAGTAAAATATATACAAGTTTATTCTAAAATATATCTGCGAAGGCAAAAACCTAAGAGTAGCTAAAATAATTCTGAAAGAGAAGAATAAAGTTGCATATATTGCTGTCCTTTTACCTCAGGGTTCACTGTCTAACTCCAATAATCACAGCTGCAGGGTGGAGAGATATATAGAGGTATCTGTGAAACAGAATAGAAAAGTACAGAAACAGTCATTCACAAGTTCAGCCAACCGAGTCTTTAAAAGATTCATTTTATTTTCAATATGTGCATCTGGGGAGGCATGTGTACATGAATGCAGGTGCCTGTAAAAGCCAGAAGAGTATATCACAACCCCGGGAACTGGACTTACAGGTGGTTGTGGCTCACCCAACACGAGTGCTGGGAACTGGACTCCAGTCCTCTAAAAGAGCAACAATCTCTCTTAACTGCTTAGCCATGGCTCCAACCCAAGGCCAAGGAACTTTTGAAGAAGGTACAAAAGCCATTGAATGTATGAATGGGGCTAGAAGCCAGATGTCCATGTCCATTATCAATTCACCCATTATTCATCCATTCATCCATCTGTCCATCTATCCAGCATCCATCAATCAATCATCCATCCACAGTCATCTACCATCTATCATTCATCCATCTATCCACTCATCCACATATTTTTTAATCAAAGCATTACATCTTTAAAAAATATTTACTCAAAATTAATCATGGATTTAAATAAAAACTATTATACCTTAAAGGAATGCATATGAGAAAATCTTCATGATTATAAGATCCTTCAAGGGAAGTCAATAAATTAGAATTCACTAAAAGTTGAAGCGTTTGCCTCATGTAAGATATTGTTATGAGGATGAAGAAAAAGCTACCGCCTGGGAAAAATATTTGCAAACAACATATGTGGCTAAAGAATCCTAGTAGCATATACACAGAACTCAAATCTCCAGAGAAAAGCAGGTAAGTCAATAAGAAAACAGAAAAAAAAAAAAAAAAACCAAAAACCCACAGACATTTGACTGCAGATGGAATACAGATGGCAAATAAGCCAGAGGTCATTAGGGAAACACAGGTTGAAGCTGAGAGCATTGCAGCTTACCTAGTACATTGGATGAAATTTAGAACACTATCTGTATTGAACATGACTGAAGATAAAGAACAATTAGAATCCTCACGGAGTGCTGAACAGAATGGTAGAAGGTCTATAGAACACTGTTCAGATCCTTAGAAAGGTTAATGTACACTGTCCCTATACCCCAATAGTTTTACTCATAGGCATTTATTCTAGAATGCTTTTAAAAGATTTGTTTTATTTTTAATTGTGTGTGTGTGTGTGTGTGTGTGTGTGCGCGCGCGCATGCGCGCGCATGTGAGTCAAGTACCCATGGAGACCAGAGGAGGGCATCGGATCCTCTGAAGCTGGAGTGACAGGTAGTTGTGAGCCATCTGACATGGACTCTGGGAACTCAAACTCAAACTCAAGGCCTCTGCAAGAACAATTAGTACTCAATCACTGGCCCATCTCTCCAGCCCCCTTAGTCTAGAAGTTATAAAAGTCACTTGTATCAACACTAAAACCTGTGCCCAAATGATAGAGAAGTTCTGTTCATAACTGCCCCAATCTAGAAACAGCCCAAGTGTACTTCAGTGGATGCCTGCTGCTTACACACTGTGGTATGTCCATACATCTGAGTCCTGCTAATGAATGGGAATGAAGCAACTATGTCTTTAAAGGTATAATTTAAGAAAGGTTCTTTAAGGTGACCAAATGACACCCCATACTACTGTCATTTGGTTGTATCCTCCAAATTCATAACAAATCCTAAGGCAATAGTGTGTGGACACTGGGGTTGATTGGGTCACGGAGATGAGCCCCTCATAAACAGATGAATGCTGTCATAACTGGATTTGGTGCATGTCTGTCTCACTTGCCCTTCTGTGTCTCCACCACACAGCACAGCATAAAAGCCATCACTAGCCCTTATGCCCTTGGCCCCTGCCCTTGACCCTTCCTATCTCTAGTCATGAAGTGAATGAACCTCTTTAGAATATATTCAGCCCGTGTTGCTCTGTTACAATGGAAAACAGACTAGGACTTCTATCTAGGTTGTTATGGTGGTTACACAAATCTATGCATATGTTATAATTCATAGCAGTGCATATACAATAGAAATTAGCATTGCTCTGTGTACATTTTAGAGGAAAAAATAAGCCATGTCTACAAGGAATTATTCAAAAGTGGGCTCCTGAGTCTCTTTATTAACATTAAATGGACCTTACTGGCTATATTAAGAAGTTTAAGAACAAAGACTCTTAAGCCCAAAGTAGCAGCAACTTCAAAGAGAGATGTCTGTCTTAAATGCTTTTTAGATGTAGATATTGATGCATAAAATAGATGATAATTAGATTCACAGACAACCTAAAAAGTCTTAAAGTTGAAATGGCAAAATCATAACAATGTGTAATAAATAATTGAGATTTTTTCTTTTTATATTCAAAGACACCACTTTTGGGCCACTAATGTCTTAAAGTCAAATGTAGACTGAGGGAACAACTCGTTGTGAGGACAGGCAACTTCTTTAGACATTGCTGGAGAGGGTGAGAGAAAAGAAATGATGTCCCACACAGTGCTGCTGACATCTAGGAAAAACAGTGGGCAGAGCAGTGACCCTCAAGGAAGGGGAGCATACCCTGGTGAGCACACAACCCCATCACTACACTGGGCTTCAGAGTGACTGCAGCCAGCGGCTATTGTCTACCACCCGGTATCCCAGTTTTGGGCGGAAACTTCTATTGTGCTATTACTACCTAGTTAAGAATTGCATGTGTGGAAATGTGGGATCCAGAGTACATATATTAAATGTATATATAATATATATTATATACTAATATATGTTTGCGTATATGTACTATATATGCTATATATTATATATACTCTATATTATATATACTCTATATACTCTGTTTAGAGCGTACATATTCTCTATACATTATATACAGTATCTATATTATAATCTGCAGACCAGTAGTAGCTAAAGGTGGACTTGATGTAAATCACAAAATCTTGGGTTTGGAGTATGATGCTGTGATTGCGTGAGATGTGTAATGTGTGTGTCTGTAGTATATTTTAGTTGTGGAAGGTATGTGAACAGAGGGTTGACATTCATTCAAACTTGGCTCCTCTTTTCCCGCTCTTGGTATCCACGATCCCTGAAATGTGCCTTTGATGCTCCTGTGTGGGAGGCTTCTGTGACTCACATTGGACCTCTGTGATGCACAGAGAATGCTCAGGAAGTGGTGCTGTGACCGTTCTAGGTCTCCTGTTTTGGAACCTTATTCCTGTATGGGCATACTGGGAGTGACCTGATGGAGGATGAGAGTGCCACGTGGACCAGGAGAAGCAGGAGCAGACCACCGCAGGCCAGAAAAGGAGGAATGGTACCTGCCAAGCTTTGCTGGTCTTGCTCCAGTTCACCAGAACCATGCAGCCGACTTATAGAAAGAACAGAAATATTTAAAATCAGGTTATTCTTTTCAGCCTGACTATTTCCATGTGCATCAACTGTGCAACACTTCAGCATGGCGTTTTCTTTTTAATTCATTAATTAATTAATATTTTATGTGTATTCACGAATTGCCTGCATGTAGATAAGTGCACCCATGTTGTGCAATGCCCGAGGAGGTGAGAAGAGGCTGTTGGATCCCCTGGAACTGGAGTTATAGACAGTTGTTAGTTGCCATGTGGGTGCTGGGATTCGAACCCGGGTCTTCTGCAAGAACAACCAGTGTTCTTAACCGCTGAGCCATCTCTCCAGACCCCAGCATGGTGTTTTCACGCATGCATACCACTTACTTGCGTCAGACCTATCTTAACTGTTGCTTCTTCCTTCCCCTTTCCCTTTCTGCTTTCTCTGCCACATCTTCAGCAGCCCCCCCTTTATTCCGTTCTGTGTTCTTCCTAGCTTTCAAATATGATAGAAAACATTCAGCATTTGCCCTTTGTGGGACTGATTTATTTCACTTGCTATGATGATCTCTTCCATCCATTTTCCTGGAAACAACATGATTTCACTCTTCTTTACGGTTGAGTAAAACCCCATTGCAAATGAATGTATAAGACTCCTTCGTGTGCATATACACACCACATTTTCTCTATCCATTCCTCTGCTGACGGACAGAGCATGTCAGCTGTATGACCTCCATATGCTTGTCAGGGTGTGAGAGCCGAACTCTAGGCTCTTCACATGCTCCTGGATGGTACAGGGTGGGGAAGCCAACACCCCAAGCAGACATGCACACCATTGCTTTGTCTGTCCTCCCCCTTTTCTTCTACAGTAAGCCTTGGTCCTCTTGCTTTTTGCTTGGCTGGTAGGTTGATTGATTGGCGTGCATTTTGTGTATTTGTTTGATTGAGGTGCGTTTTGTTTATTTGTTTGTTTGATATAAAGTCTCATTATGTAGCCCCAGCTGGCCTGGAACTCTCAACGGAGACCAGACTGGCCTCAAACTCACAGAGATCCACCTGCCTCTGCCTCCTGAGTGCTGGAATTAAAGACATGCACTACCATGCCTAGCTTTTGCTTTTGATTTTTGAGACAGGGTCTCATTATGTAGCCCAGGCTGGCCTCAAACTCAAGCTCCTCCTGCCTCTGCCTCCTCAGTGCTGGGAGGACAGATGTGCTCCACCGTGCTGGATTCTTGGTCTTTGCTATCAAAGACCTGAAAGATTTATGAACTATAAACATGAGACAAGTGTGTGGCAGCAGATAATGCTGAGAAGGGTCATCTGAGACTAGACTTCCCAACTCAGCTACACATGCATAACATGGAGTCTAAAGATGGGATCAATCTACCAAAATTAAACAACCAACCACTCAAGCCAGGTCAACTTAGCCTCCAGATCTGCCAATCCCACATGAAGATTTGTCCAGATGATTGTAAGGTCATCAAATGATGATGATGATGGTGGTGGTGGTGGTGGTGATGATAGTGGTGGTGATGATGATGATGATGATGATGATAAGGTCAAGGACGAGGATGCACATGGTTCATCTGAGATCTGGTATATCTGGTATAACACAGGGTCCGCATGACTGCTGATCACTGCTTGGCAGTTCTGATTGTTCCATAGTCAACATGTTCTGCAACTCTCCCTGGTGAGTGGGCTTATTATACATGTTGCCTGAAGAGGAGAAAACACTAGATATGAGTAGGTCCTTAGTGCTCCAATGATGCCCTAAGGCGCATCGGGCTGAGTTCTTTGTGAAGCAACATGGGGTTTCAAAGACTCAGATTCTATAACCCCTAATTCATTTAATCCTCATGAAACAGAATCTAGGGCAGATTCCCCTGCACACCCCACCTTATCCATGAAATGACTTCTGAAACATCTGTATTTTTTATTTTCAAGCAGGATTCTCAGTCTGAAGAATTGATTTGTGCAATTAGGCAAGTGATTTTTGAAGGAAGATTTTGCATGAATTTGCAATATAATTTTCTTTTTCTGTAACTGTTAATTGAAAACATTTATCAGGTTTTTAAGCCGAAACAAAGTTAACTTTGAAAAAAAAAAGGTGTGAACTGCTCATTTTTTATGCATTCTCAACATTGTCTTTGATGTGCTGGTTAATATCTTATTTACAATCAGGGAGACAGGCTTCCTTAATGTGGGTAAGGAATGGCCTGCCTTAACCCTTACAAGTTTCAGATCCTACAACTCGAATGATGATATCTGTATTAGTTACTTTTCTGTTGCTGTGATAAAAACACTGACCAAAGCAACTAATAGAAGGAAGAGTTTATTTAACTTATGGTTCCAGAGGGAGTAGAGCCCATCATGGCGGAGAGGCATGGTGGTGGGAGACGGCCAGAGCAGAAAGCGGAGAGCACAGATCTTCAAGCAGCCAGAGCAAGGCTGGAAATCCAGCAAAGTTTAAGAATGCTCAAACCTCATCCCCAGTGGCATACTTCCTCAGGCAAGGCCACATCTCTTAAAGCCTCCCCAAACAGCACCACCAACCCGGGACAAAATGTCCCAATACTTGGGGACATTCTTGCTCAAACTACCACAGCACCTTCCCTTCCTTCCCACAGTGCCACCCCAGAGAGGTCTGGGACAAAACTATTCAACAAGCTTTCAGATGGAAATCTTAATCCACAGACACAAGTATTTGATAAACACAGCCTTAGTCTTTTGTTGTTGTGTTTGAGACAGACTCTGACTATATAACCCAAATTGGCCTTGAATTCTATTTTTTAAAGATTTTAATGGGAATTTTGAAAATTGAATACAATATATTTTGATCATATTTAGACCCTCTCCTCATCATCAGCCCCTTACCAACCCCCATCGAATTTCATGCACTCCATTATA
>NW_008329696.1:243324-249792 GCF_000622305.1 Nannospalax galili
AGATTTTTGAGAGAAACTCTGTTTCTGAGATTGAATAGCTTTATATTGTTATTTCAATATAAACATGTAGTTAAAATTTGTATTTCTATTTGACAGATACTGAGTATTGCTTAACTTACTAATAGCTGCTGTTTCTTAACTATTTGTCATGATTACTTTATATTTGAGTTAGGCGTGAAAGATAAATTTCTGTGTTTTCATGAGTTTGTTGTTATTTTTTGGTGACTCACATAAATCAACTTATAATAAATTTTCTACGGGTGTTAGGAATCTGTATTCTGTGTGAGCTAAAATATTATATTCAGATTTTCTCATTTTTCCCTCTATTGATCTGTCAAATGCAAAAGTTAGGCAGTACCACTATGTGCTGTGTTGAGTCTCAAGCCTCTGTTTTTCTAGACATTACTATTGGAATAAACGCCTTCCAGCTGAAGATAATAACGTCTGCTGGCCCTATTTTGAATGATGGTTCCTTTCTTCTAAAGCTCATCCTCCTTGTTACTTGACAGAGGGTATGGACATGCGCACACTTAGATAGGCGCATGCTGTGCCTGGGTGGATACGTGCGTGAGAGATGCGGATGAATCCACATCTCCTACCAGACGCCATTTTGAACACAAAGCCCTTCGGGAGACGTTCATAGACCTGTTGACTATTCCTCACCTCTCCATGAGTCTAACATGGTGGAGACCTCCATGCAGTGAACTACGGAGAGCCACACAGCTCACCCAGGCCCTGGCGATGTCAGTCAGCCCAAGCTGGAGCCCGTTCTCTCTTAACGAGCTGGCCCCTGTTCCTCTAACTCCAAGAGAGAAGTCTAAAAATAAGTTTGCGAAAGGTGCTATAATCACTTAGCATTCAAGATGACTTACCTTTAGGAGCAACTTTCATGGTTTTAAACGTATTTTAAAAAGTAGTTTCAGAAATCACCTTAACAGGTACACCTCTGAGGTGGCAGGTGGGCCATTGCACTCCAGAGAGAGGTCAGGAAACTCACCATTAGACTTAAAGTAAGACAGCCGTCCGGTGGGCTGGACACCCAGCCTGATAACCTTCCTTCCTAAAAGTGCAGTAACACTTCACATAGAAATTAAGGCAATTTTACTCTGTCTTCCCATTGGCTGACCATGTTGCAGCTCAGCGAATAGCAAAGCAAATTCAAAACAGAGTCGAAATCAGAGTATGAGTGTTTCAATTATGTCACCCTACCCAATAAAATGTCAACAGGCTCTGCTTCTCATGAGTCCTTCCCATTCCCTGAATCTTGGTGTTATGCTTTATCCTGCTGTCTTATGGCCACCCGGAGAAGGGGTTGTTACATTTCAGTCAAGTTCTCACCCACCCACTGAGCTCCCTTATGACACCCAAAGTGGCCTCTCTGCTTTTCTTTCCATTTGTGTGTGCACCTGCCACCTCAGCGTGGACCCTGTGTTTTGTCAGGCTCTTCTGAGACCCCAGCCAGGTAGTACGTGGAGGATACCTCCCGTCGGTCTTGTCCAATTCACTCCACTGAAGTTGTGCCTTCTCAACGAGCCTCCGTATTTCTGACATCTTTACTTGAGCTATGTAGACTGTAGGTACAGATTATATTTGCAAAATCCCCAAGGTGTCTGCCCTTACTGCTGCCAGAACTTCTGGGTGTGGGGGGTGGCAGGAAGGGCAATTCCTCCCCCAGCATTTTGTCTTCTTTCTCTTCTCTTTCATGGACCCCGTCTGCCACAAGTTGCTCAATCAAATCTGATTACTTTCTTTTTTGTCCTCCCTCCCCTCTCTAAGTATTTCCCCTCCCCCCCATCCCCACCACCAAAAGAACTGGCATGGCTTTGGTTCTGAAAAGAGAATCACAATCACAATTCCTCAAATTCAAGTAGAAGTTTCCACTGGAAGAAGGTTCGTCTGATTGTAGTTTCTGGTTCATGTCTATCCTGGTCTGAGCCGTGAGATTCCTCACTTCTCACAGTGAGGTGTTTATTTGTGTTTTTTGGTTCAAGTGCCACATTCAGAGACTGGCATGCGCTTCCAGGCACAAGTCCAGGCTGTGTGAGGTGATGTCTCCCTTCTCAGTGACACGTAAGATAGGGTTTGCTCCGTTTCTATACCCAGACTCCATCTATTTTAATGTACAATAACGACACCACATCAGTTTCTGCCTACAGCACCACACATCTAACTCTACTGTCTAGCACCTTCTGTCATCTGCAAAGGGGGCCAGCAAATGAGTGAGCAAACGCTCGAAGCCCCAACATCTCAAGCCTTAGCCACTGCCAGAACCTCCCAACATGGAGAAACCAGGGGAGGGCAACACGCACATCGCCAGTTTGCCATCCAGTCACACACCTCTACTCTGGAGGCTTGGTCTGCTCAGCTCCAGGAATATTTTAGATACAACTCAAGCCTGGGCCAAGTGGAATTAAACTGAGCCAACCTCTCTCCACACTGTGGTTGTGGTAGGCAAGGAAGAAAGCTAAGGGTGGAAGTTCTTTTGCTTCTGTGGATTCTGAGAATTCAGATGTCATTTTTCAAAAGTTTAAAAATGTATGTTATAAATATTAGAGTCTGGAATGGTGGCTGATATAAATGCTCTTTTTAAAAGATTTGTCATGTGTGTGTATGTGTGTGTGTGTGTGTGTGTGTGTATCTGTGTCTGTGTGTCTGTGTGTATATACAGGTGTATTCAGGTGCCCAGGGAATCCAGAAGAATCTCGGAGCCCAAGAACTGGAGTTAGAGTGGTTGTGAACTGCCTAATGTGGGTACTGGGAACCAAACTCTGATCCTCTGCAAGAGTCGCACAGGCTTTTAATCAGTGAGCTATGTCTCCAGTCCTTACAAGCTCTTTTATAATAGGAAGAAGACAGTTCAAGAATAGCAGTGAGTGGCCTTTGAGCTCCTGAAAGTGGATGCTAATTCACACTCACCTTGAAGCATCCAGAGAGCTTCATGACAGTCAGTTAGCACCAACCTGAGCTTTCTGGATTGAACTGAATTGAAGAATTGTCATGCTTTTGAGTTTGAAATGTCCTCAGATGGTGGTGCTACGTGAGGAGGTTGTAGGATCTTTACAAAACTGAAAGAGGTCATTGGAGGTGGAGGTAACCTTGCTCTTTCTCTCTTTCTCTTTCTCTCTCTCTCTCTCTCTCTCTCTCTCTCTCTCATCTCTCTCTCCTGTCTGTCTGACATGAGGTGGTGAATTTCTCCTGCTGGGGGCTAGCAGCCATGGGTAAAACCCTCTGAAATCATGAGCTAAAATAAAGCCTTCCTCTTTTAAGATGTTTGTATTAGGTGTTTTGATCAGAGCAAACACAACAATAACGAATACAATAATAAACAACTAGGAAAATTTATGGCAAATAGAAAGATTTCTTCATATTCTTAATAAAAACATCAAGCAGAAGAAATATTGGCATAAAATTTCTGACAGTTGAATTTCACTGACTCTTAGACTCAGTATCAATAATGCTGACCTACTTTACCTACCTACCTACATATGGAAGTGTATTGATTTTTAAAAGTGACACTTTGAAAGACACTTTAAATATTTTTCTAAATCAAGACACTGTCTCCCTATAGCCCTAGCTGGCCTGGAACTCACTATATAGACCAGACTGGCCTTGATCTCAAATAGATCTGCTTGCCTCTGCCTTCAAAGTACTAGGATAAAGGTATGTGCCACCATGTCTTTAAGCTCAGTAATACCTGGAAGGTTTTTTTAAGAAATGAAAGAAAACTTTAGGGAAGACTGAAAATAGGTGCAGAGTAACCTAACTGCCAGTTTTTAGATTTTACAGATATTTGCTATTTCACATTTTATCATTTATCAGAATACATAATATAATATAATAAAATCAGTTGTCACATAAGTGCAATTTGTAAAAATGTATGCATTAAACTTATATAAGCTTATGAAGAAAAAAAAAAAAGTAGGTCCCTGGATTCTCCTTTCCAGTGAGCCGTACAGATTAGGGTCACTCCAGATCCATTAAACATTGTAGAATTAACAATTGCCTTTGGTACAAAGACCAAATCCAGAGCCTGCTCCACAAGTGTTCACTTTAGAGCTCCAGACACATCTGCCATCCCCCCAGGACCAATGTCTCACATCCCCTTTGTCTTCATGTCGGACATCTCTTTCTGGCTCATACCGTTTGGGCACCAGTAGTTGAGAAAATTTCCATTGACAGGTATCAACTTGTCACTCAGAGAAAGCTGAGCATCTTCCAACATTTCCACAGCCTGGACCACTGAGCATCTGAATAGAATGGACCCCTTGAGGTATTATCAAACAGCCTCGGGTTCTGATGAGAAGTTGCAGAGACCTACTGAACTAATAAGCAGAGAAGAGGATGTCTAAGAATTTCCAGAACCGTGGAGCAGGGTGGCCTGAGAACAAGACTGAATGGTAAGACCAGAGCCAGAACAAGGGCAGCTCAACCCTAGAGATCCACTCCTGCATCACTTGTAATGACTGCATCCAACATCATTCCATCAGCTCTGAACGCTTATCTTCAGGCCATATAACATGACTATTGGCCCTTGGAAGGGAAAGAATATACTTGTGGATGTGGGCTAAGGGCCCTCGTTGCTTCTGTGGAAGGAGGGCCGTGAACTGGATTCTCGGTTCCCCCTAGAACTACACATGTTCATGCAGAGGACATTCCTCCAAGGCTACTGTCACACGTACCACAGATGCAGAGCCCGGCATACATACAGTTATTTCTAATGCAAAAATCAAGTTTGGAGCTATTAAGCAAAAACATGCAACATCCTCCTGGCTTGACAAGAAAGGTTTCATGATGCTCTGGGAAGTCAGGCTTGAAGTTAGAATTCCCCAAAGACCCTCTTGTTTAGGCCACACATGGAGAATGCACTGCCCCCTCATCCATAGCCCCCTGTTCATCCCCTTTCCCTCTCTGTTCTCTCACACATCCTAAGGAGCCCCCGGTTCCTTCACACATGTGGACACCAGGCTGTGTGTCCAAGCTCTGTCCACCCCACTTGCAAACAGCAGACCCCTGGCCATGACTCCAAGTCAGAGTGTGTGGTCTGCACTTGGGAGGTTGGATCCAAGAAGGAGGTCACTGGAGATCTAGAAGTGGGCTTGGGGCCATTTGGCTGTGAGCCCAAGGGGCCTCTGTTGTCCAAAAAAGGAGGCATGAGCCTCATCTAGCCACATCCGTCTATCCTGTGGGGAGGTACTGTACTGGGAACTGGCCGAGGTTGAGTCACTTCTTCTTGACTATTGGTAAGAAGACAGTGCACTGTTATGGAGAAATAGGTGCTGGCAAAACAAAACAAAATAAATAGTCTTTGATCATCAGGCCCAGACAGGTCAAATAACTGTTCATAATCACACAGCAAGTTAGTGGCAGGATAAGGTCTTGAATCAGAACAGTCCATTACTTCAAGTCCAGTGCTAAGTAATACATCATTATTTGGTTTCCATATGTTCACTATCGCTATACATAAATGCTAGTTAAGAGTATGTGTGCATGTGTGCGGTGTGTGCATGTGTGCAGTGTGTGCGTGTTTTATCACTCCAGGGAAGTTTGTCTCTATGCCTAGTTTGCTGAAAGTCTTTATCAAGGATGGCTCTGAGAGTTTGTCAGATGCTTTCCAGTCAACTGATGTGATCTTACGATTATTCTTTAGCCTGTTAATATGGTGGAATATTAATTCATTCTCATATACTGTGCAAGATATGCATCATTGGAGTCGATCCTTCTTATGGTCTGAATTACACCCTTTCCCCAAATCCGTATGTTGAATCTTTAGTGCCTCACATGTTACTGTATTTGGAGACAGGGTCCTTAAAGAGGTAATTAAGACACAGAGGGGTTATTTTGGGTGGGCCTCAATCCAGTATAACTGGTATCCTTATAGGAAGAGACCAAGGACTGATCACGTGAGGATGTAGTTAAGAATGAAATAGCAAGATGAGATGCATCCCAAGAAACGTTACTTTCTATACTTAGGTCTTGAACTTCAGGGTACCAGAGTTGTAAGAAAACGAATTCCTGTTGTTTGAGCTACCTTGTTTCTAGTCTTTTGTTCTAACAGATCAGGCACATTAATGTAGTCCCGCTGCAGAATTCTCTTTATGTGTTGCTAGATTTGATTTGCTAATATGCTGTAAACATTTCTGCATGAACACTTATATTTCTCTTTTTAAGATTTACTTATCTATTTTAGTTACGTATATGTGTGTGCTGTGATGGTTTGAATGAGAATGTTCCCACATGCTCCAAATATCTGGACATTTTTGTCCCTAGTTGATGGTGCTGTTTGGGGAGGTTTCAGGAGGTGTGGCCTTGCTGGAGGAAGTATATTGCTGGGGGTAAGTTTTAAGAGTTCTTAAGTCTTGCAGAATTTCCTGTTGCGCTCTGCTTCTCGTGCCTGGTTGAAGAGGTGATTGTGCTGCTTTCTGCTCCAGCCACTTCCTCCCACCATGCCTCCCGCCCCCCCCCCCCCCC
>NW_008329696.1:250073-289316 GCF_000622305.1 Nannospalax galili
CCCCCCCCCCCCCCCCCCCCCCCCCATTATGGACCCTTAGCCCTGGAACCGTAAGCTCAAGTAAGTCATTTCTTCTAGAAGTTGCCTTGGTCATGGTATCTTATCACAATAACAGAAAAGTTACTAATACTATGGCCAAGTGTGGATCGAAGTTGGGCAGTGTGTTGACACACAGGACTCTGACACTGTGGACCCAAGGTGGAGCAGGCGTCAACCCATGAGCAAATGTCACATTCCTTGAGCTCCCATATGAAGAGTCTGCGTGGGACTTCTTGGCTTTGATGGAATTCCTGGCTTCGATACCTTCAGGACTCTTAGACATCGGAGTCCCATGGTGAACAAAGTATGAGAGAGACAGAAACCTCCTTCCTGTCCCCAGCCCTTTATGCCTGTCCTCATTTTCTGTTCTCCCTCTTCAGGCTGTCCCAGGGGTAAACTCAGCCACCCAGAGTGGCCAAACCTCAGTCATGAGAGTGTCTGCACTTCTTTAAATTGAACTGGGCATTGTACAACACTTACAATTCCAGCACTTAGTAGGCGAAGGTAGGAAGACCTTGAGCAAAGGGAAGCCTGGTTTACTTAGCAAGACTCCATCTAGAAAACTAAAACCAAAGCAAAAACAAAACCAAATTCCAAACAAGCACACACCTCTGGAAAATCTAGTTTTCTAGCCAGAACAGAGGAGACCACTGCTAAACAGAGGAGTTCATGGTGGGGCCTCTCACATCTTCCTTCAATCTGCATTCTTTGAAGTCCAGTCGCTACAAGATTTTGAAGCATCCTGGCCAGTGAGTCAAGCTTATTTTAAAATATTTATTTATTATTTTCATTTTATGTGCATGAGTGTATTGTCTGCATGTGTGTAAATGCACCTGTGTCATGCAATGCCCATGAACGTCAGAAGAAGGCATTGCATTCTCCTGGAACTGGAGTTACAGATGGTTGTGAACTGCCATGTGGGTGCTGGTACTCAAACCTGGGTTCTCTGCAGGAGCAGTCAGTGCTCTTAAGCACTGAGCCATCTCTCCAGTCTCACAAGACTGCTTCTTAATGTAACCTGTATGCTCAGGATGTGGATTCCTCAGCCTCCCTCGCTGACTCTCCAGCCATTAGCAAATACTCACACATCTTTTACCTCTATGTCAACCCTACTGGCCTTTGAGCTGGTCACAGGCTGGACTTGTCATCATAGCCAGTGAATCTTACTTGAAATGACCAGTGACTTCAGGAACTGACCACTGGGTGTGGGTGAGGCTGTGACTCAGTGAAGGATCCTGTGTCTTGCAGATCTGCATTTTATCACAACAAAGATGCAAACTGAAGTAGGGTTCTCCCCTACTAGGGACCAGTAACATTCCAGCCCAGCCAAGAATGGTGTCCATTCACTGTCTTCCTACCCTTGGTGACCTTTCTGCTCTCTCACCAGACTGAGCCTCGATTCCAAGGATCTCAGGGCAAGCTGGTCACTCCAGCAGGCTCTTTCCTCCCTCACCACAGCCAAACACCCTCAGTGTCCCAGATTCTCACCAGGAACACTCCGCATTATTTTTGAGTTTCTTTCCTACCTTGGACTTTCTTATTAATGAGTCTGTCACTGAACGCCTCCAGGTTATCACTAGTTCAAGCTACTTATCCTGAACTGTCTAACTCTCCCCTCTGGAACATGGGGAGATCCTTCCCAGCTTCCTGTCCTGGTGGCTGGGACCGAAACAAATCCTGACCAGACATTTTCCTTTCTGTTGGTGGGAAGTCATCATCACAGAGGACCCATCTTCTTGCTTTTCCTCCAACAAGGGGATCTGGTGATGGAGGCACTGGGGTTACAGATGCACACTACTGCATCAGACTCTCTGTGTAGGTTCTGGGAATTCAAACTCGATTTCCCATGCCTGTGTGGCAAGCACTTTACCCACTAACTCAGCCCTGCTACCAGAGACATCTGCAAACAGCTGGTGGTGACTGCAGTCTTAGCAGAATCTTCGGTCTTTCCTTTGGCCAAT
Organism: Nannospalax galili; assembly: GCF_000622305.1. Classification (NCBI taxonomy): domain Eukaryota; kingdom Metazoa; phylum Chordata; class Mammalia; order Rodentia; family Spalacidae; genus Nannospalax; species Nannospalax galili. The sequence continues at coordinate 252,074 of NW_008329696.1, forward strand.
TTAGGAGTCTCTGTCTGTCTCTGCCTCGCTCTTGTTCTGTCTCTGTCTCTGTCTGTCTCTTTCTCTGTGTCTCTCTCCTCCGTCTCTCACCTTCCCCATTTCTGCTCTTATTTCTCTTTTCCATCGTCTCTCTCTCCTGTTCACCTTCCCCTTTGCTTCGAAGAACTTATTGTAAACCAACTTTGTCTAGCAACTTTTGTTGCTGGCACCCAACATTTATCACATTTGTGTTCAGTATTTTTCTTACATATAAAGACCTGACAGCCTGCTCTTCTATGATAGATGTACTTATTTCTTCTAAACCATCACTAACCAAGCATATCATTTTTATACAGTAAGTGTATATTCAATTTTCTACAGTTTTGACTACTAAACAGCCTTACCAGTGAGACAAATGACAAATATATTGCAATATTAACAAAGGGTCCCTAAAACCCACGTAAAGTTGTAGCTTTGATGTTTATTCCTGCTGTGCACAGCTAAGAAGATGAAGAAGGTCTGGCTGGCAGAGCTTGGAGCCTGGTGGGGCCTTTCTCTTTCACATGTGGTGTCCAACTCACAGACCCTGGGTCCAAAGAGTGAGGCAAAGAGCTGGCTCATGCCAACTCTTCATTTGGCAAATTGTCCCACAGCCTCTGCTGTTTTTGTCTGCATTACAATCCCAACAGTACTAGATATTGAAAGAGACCAACTTTTCCTCCTCCAAGAATGTTGTCTGAGTACCACTGATGGGCCAGTGACAATTCTATGAGATACAAGGTGCCGTCCGCACGAATAAGTGCTGGGCGGTACCGCTGGACCGCATGCCCCATTCTAGCCTCTCCTCATTTGGGCTTTTCCATTCATTCATGAACTGAGCTCTAACCACTCGGCACAGTGAGGCCCTGATACATAGACCTGTCCCAACCCTTAAGAATCCAGTCCAATGTGAAATCTAAGAGTAGGACAATTTAAAAACCTGATGGAAAGTGCAAACTCCTCCATGGACAGAGAGTAAGAGAGTTTTGGAAAAGGAGGTTTGGAAGGAGGCAAACATGAAATGGACTTGATGTTGGCTCTGGTGCCCTGCTGGGGTGGGAGCATGGATAATGGATCTGCTGCAATTCAGCCTCAGAGATGATGGACGAGGCTCTTCCACTGACATTGAATCAGGTCACTGGGCCCATTGGATGTGATACAATGTCAATGGAACTGTTATGTGTTATTGATGTCAGTCATGGAATAGATAAAAACATTATAAAAATAGCTTTTGCCACCATTTACATTTTTTTTTTTTTCCTAAATGGTAAAAGGCGTCAGTCCTCTACTGCCAAGAATGAGGCAAGGAAGGATTGGGTTTCATCCCAGGGAGACTGGAGGTTCTGAGGAGGTCAAAGAGGGGCCGCCCACCCTGGGGAAAAGTGACTGCAGGCAATGGCCAAGCAGCTGCCTGCTCTTCCAGAAAGGAAGGATTAAGAGAGTGGTCAGGTGACTCAGTAAAATACAGGCAGAGCTGGGTCAGTGTCTTCCTCTTTTGCTTGTCATAGAGACTGACGGTGTACTAGAAATAACCTGACCTGTCCTGATGGAGCTTATTGTAAACCAACTTTGTTGAGCAACTTTTGTACACAGCACCCAAAATGTTTTCAGTGTGGAACAACTCCCACAGGTTCACATTTTGATCATTTGCTCCCCAGCTGGTAGTGACATTTTGGAAGTCTCTGAAACCTTTAAGACGTGAAGCCTTGTTGGTGGAAGTATGCCCTTGGGAGTGGGTACTTGTGGCCTCGGCTCTGTTACCTCCTTAACCTCCACGATGTGATCAGCTGCATCACACTCCTGTCAATACAAGAAACAAGTTCACTGCCCAGTGCTGTCCCTAGACTAGATGGTGAGCCAAAGTAAGCTGTATTTAAGATGCTTCTGTCCAGCATTTTCCACAGTGATACGTAGGACAGAGCTTACAGCCTATGATATGCTCAGGATCCTCATGTGAAAATCAGGAGTTGGTGTGGGAAGTGAGTGAGATACCCACCTGCTGCTCAACACACATCCTCGTTTCTGGATGTGATTTTGTTCTTAGGGTCATCACATCACAACTGTGCACAGAAGTCTATGTCTGTCAAGGTCTTGTTTGCTGCTCAGAGACGTGCTGTCTTAGGGGCTCCAGGTCAGGCATCCCAGGAGCAGGTCAGGCATGATCAGCTGTTTCACATGCAAAGATGCAAAGTGAGCACCAGGGTCAGGATGGGGAAGACCGAAGAGCGTTGGGCTCCAAGGAAGCCCTCTGCTAGCAACTCACTGCTTTTTAAAAATTTTTATCTATATGAGTGTATTGTCTGCATGTGGTGTAAGGGCACACATGTTGTACAGTGCCTGAGAGGTCAGAAGAAGATGTCAGAGTCCCCTGAAAGTAGGGTTACAGATGATTATTAGCCACTATGTGGATGCTGAGAATTAAACCCGGATTCTCTGCAAGAACAGCCAGTGTTCTTAACTGCCGAGCCATCTGTCCAGGCCCCCAACACTGCTTTCTTATGTGACAAGACCTGACAGTGCTCCTTGGCCTCTGGGGCTCAGTACTTGTAGAGTTCTGGAGTTAGTTCAAGGCGAGCCGCCACATCAGCCACCACCTTGGACCTCCTGAACTCCAACCACAGCTCTGAGCCAGAGGTCTTAAACAAACTATGATTTCTCAGCATGACCTTGCCTGGCAGAGTGAGAAGTCTGTGTGCGTGGACAAGGGTTGGATCTCGGTTTTGATGGCGCTACTCTAGTGGGGTTCAAGGGTAAGGAGTTTGGGGGTAAGGGGTGATCATCCAGTTCATTCCATGAACTGAACTAAGGACTGGATGTCTGGGAAAGGCAGAACACTATGCACAAGAGAAGGAAAAGAGGCAGAGAGAGAGAGAGAGAGGGAGAGAGAGAGAGAGAGGAGAGGGAGAATCATTGATGTGCTGCAGGGGCAGGGAGAGAGAGGAAAAGGGAGACAGAAAAAGGGACAGAGACAGAGAGACAGACAGAGAGACTGAGAGATAGCTGTGAAGGTGTAGCTCGGAGCTGTCTGCCATAGCTGGTGGGCCCTGTCCCGCCAAGCACAGAAGCCACTGGAGGTATAGCTCTCCCTGGACTTGGACTGAAAGTATCAAAGGAGAGAGAATAGCTGCCCCAGACACGAAAGGGTTGTGACAGGGGCCAGAGGATGGAGGTCAGATCCAAGGGAGATATGGTCAGCAAGAATAGGTAAACACTGAGAGAGAGGGTGGTAGAAACGACAGACTTTCTTGCTATAGACTGACAGCTCCCATCAGGCTGAGAGGGGGACCTCCAGAGCTAGGCATTCCCAGCAAGAGCTCTGGGTCTGGTCTTTTATAGGATCCTGGGGTCCTCCTCATTCCTAACGCCACTGTTTCCCCTTCAATGGTGTTGCCTGAGATACCCTCCCTAGTGCTGGTTCCCTTTCCCCTCCTAAGGACATTTTAAATCTGACAGCTGTTGGTTAGCAATGATGCTTCAGGTCTTTGTGGAACCTGATAAAAGTAACTGCTGGGAAAAGCCCTCAGAGGGGAGGTAAGAAGCCCCTGAGGGAGCAGATGCAGCCCTTTTAAAAAAGGTCCTTTGTTTCTCTGCGGAAGCCTCAGACCCCCTAACTCTTCCTCAGAACTGGGGTCAGAGACACTGAAGGCTGAGAAATCCAGAATTACCTCATCACTGCAGTCAAGATATGCCCAGCCTCAAGGTATACACAGGCAACGAGAGAAGATGTCACATCCAAGAGAGGCAACCAAGAGCTGGCCCTGTGTCTGTGGTGCCAAAGTCACTCCAGGTTGAGCAAACCTGATCTAAAGATTTGAAATCCAAACTGCTCCAAAATCTGAACCTTTCTGAGCACTGACATTACACCACAAAGTGGAATATTCCAAATCACAAAACTTCATTTCACGGTAGAATTGCTTAACATATTGTATAAAATGGTCTTTAGTTAAAGATGAAAGAGAAATAATTTTTGTTTTAGATTTGGTTCCCACCCCCAAATATCTTGTTATACATTATACAAGCATTCTAAAATCTGAAAACGTATCCACAGTCTGACAAAAGATCCCCAGTTTGTATTCTCTTACTGCTGTGTTCAGCTGAATTGTTGCTCAGGATAGCCCAAGACTGTGAACTGCTCAGCCAACTAGAACACAGGTACAAGACCATGAGTTTGAGGTCAGCTAGGGCAGCACAGCAAGACATGATCTCAAACAAACAAAGCCAGGCGTGGTGGTGCACACCCTTGATCACTGCACTCGGGAGGCAAAGGCAGGCAGATCTCTGTGAGTTTGAGGCCAGCGGGGTCTATATAGCAAGTTCCAGACTAGCTAGGGCTATATAGCGGGACCTTGTCTCAAAAACAACAACTAACAAGTGAATAAATAAAATCACGAGGTACAACCATTATCAAGTAAAAAGAACCTGAAATCATACACAGTTCCACTTTAAGAACAAAGAGAGAAAGTAAATGGGAAGTTAAGGGAGAAAAGCCACAAGTTAAATAAAATTTTTAAAAATTCATAAGAGTAAAAACTGTTCAGGCTAGAGTAATTTTTAATTTATTATTTTTATTTTATGTGAATGAGTCTACATGTGTGTAAGTGCATTGGTGTCATACAATGCCCGTAGAGGTCAGAAGAGGGCAATCTGGAACTGTAGTTACAGATGGTTGTCAGCCACCATGTGGGTGCTGGGAACTGATGCTCTTAACCACTGAGCCATCTTCTCCAGCCCCAGGCCCAGTTTCTTTACAAATGAAATATTTGAATCTTTTCTGAGACATGTATCTACAAATAGAATTGTTGAAGAAAACATTTTGAGTAAAAGCATTTTCTTTTTTTGAGACAAATTCTCACTATGCAGTCCAGGTTGGTCTTAAACTCATGATCCTCCTGCCTCAGCCTCCTGAGTGCTGGGATGCTCCACCATCTTACCTGGCTTTACAGCATTAATTTTTATTAGAAAGTGAAAGCTTTGAAGAGACACATTCACATTGCTAAGAGCCAAGCAGAAAATCAGGCTCGGCCTCCATGGTGGCGCTGGCTGCTGCCCCTTGCTGCTTCCGTCAGGATAGTTACTGTTGGCCATTTTTATGTTCCTTGTGCTGAGGTTCAAGCTTCTCCTCTGCGGTCCAATCTCTGCCATCCCATCACCTCTGTGGTCCAGCCTCGGCCTTCCCACTCATCTCAACTCCTTCCTGTGTTCCTGGTTCTTGGTTCTCAACTGACTCAAAGCCAAGTCTCTGCCTGATCTTAACATCCATCCCACATATTATTTCTAGATGACTTTTCTACCTATTTCTATTCTCTAAAAACACAGGGACCTATTGCTTAAGAGTGTGGGCTCTGGAATAGGAACTGAATGTGTCTTGTGTCTAACTAAATAATTGTGTCATTTCAGACAACTTTAGGTAAGATCCATAACCTACCTGTGACTTGGTCTGTCTGTCTGTCTCATTTCTTTTCTTTGTCACTTTCTCTTTATTGATGTGGTAGTGAAGAGTAAACATAAGACCCTGGTTGTGCCAGGTAGGCGGTCTGTCCCTGAGACATGCCTCCAGTTCCTCCCTGGCTGATGTTTAGTTCCTCATGGAGCTCAGTTCCTCATTGGTAAGTGGTCTACCACCGAGTTTCATCATCATCAACCCTCTTTTTGCTTTCACTAGGTTCCGTAACCCTGCTGTGACCCTGTGATCTTCCTATCTCAGCCTCTCAAGTAGCTGGGATGACAGGTCTGGGTTACCAGAACCGGCTGGTTTCATCCCATGGGAATAATAATACACTCTACTCCATAGTACTGTGACAAAGACCAAGCAATCCTGAGAGCAGAGATGAGCACACAGAGCTCAGGAAATGTTACCTGTTATTCTTTCCTTAATCTTACAGAGAGGTGTTGAATTGGAGTTGGCTGTGCTGCCTGCTCCTGGTTTCCTTGTGTAGCAATTTTTGTCCAAGATAAAACCTTCCATCCAGCAGGGAAGTTAATCTTGAGACACAGAATGTCCTAAGGGTGATGTGCAACACTCACAGAGATGCTCAGGAAATAAACAACTCAATGGCTTCAGGAAGTTCCTGAAACTGAGCAGATACAATAAGTCCCTCCCTCCTCCAGTGAATATAAGCAGAAAGGACACTGATGCTCTCTCTATCAGTCTAGCTGCTGGGAAGAAGCAGAGAACACTAGAGCTGTCTGGTAGGAAAGCAGATAAGCTATCCATCTGGAAGAGATACTCTCCAACCTGTTAAGCTGTCTGCAGATTGTACATGCAGTGTGCTCCAACCTTTCAGCTTTGATGAGCTATCACCTGTGCTGGGGTGGGCTTTTGGTGATGCAGCTGTCTTTGAGTCACTTCTGCTCCTTGAAGTAAGCCCGATAAAACTCACCAATTTGGACTTTGGTGGTATCCTTATTTTGGTCTGTCTTTGGTTCCCTGTTTGGGGTAAATAGATATTTGTGTGTGTCTCTCCAGGAATACTGTCACACAACATTCCTGCCTTGGCAGAGGTGACAGATACCTTACTAAGTCTCAGAAGAGCCTCTCTGAAGAGGCCTGAACACTGATGCTTCCTTTCTGTCAAGCTCATCTTCCAAGAATAAAACCCAAGTCACAAGCTCAAAGGCTAAAACCCAGGTCACAGCAATGACCTTCTGCAGAGTAAGTCTGCAGAGGGAGCCCAAGAAAGGATGTGGGACTGGAGGTGAGCACTAGGTCCGTCCTCATTGGTGGTATGATCTGGTTTGGGCTCTGTCACTTGGGACAATGAAGTTTTATCAGTTCGACTTCTGCTAAAATGCACAACTTTCAAAGTGACCAGATCTAGTCCCAGGGCATCTATTGATATCTGTGTGTGGTTTGGGGAACTTAGCATCGTGGTACATGAATGTCCTTACTTCCACAGTGGGTAGGAGAAGATAAATGATACATGTGCTACGTGTAACTATGTCCATAGCTCAGTATGGTGCCTAGTCTAGGAAAGAAAAAGGCTGTGTTATATCGCTTGGCAAAGCAAGACAGGAGAGAACAGAGACAAGGCAGGGGGAACAGATCCATAGAAACACCAAATCATGACACATCAGACACAGTCTTTAAATTAATTCTACTGAATTATTGTATTTTATGTGCTCAAAAAGGGAAAAGGGACAATATTTAATTTGTTGTGAGTTGGAGATTCTAAACAGTAAAATAGCAGATTCAAAAGGGGCTTTATTATTCATTATTCTAAAATAATAAATTCAACTGAAATTAAGAACTGAGTGAATGGATTTATAGAAAGTTACATATAACTAAAGAGAAAATTAATAAAAAGAAAAGTACATAACAATTATACCATATGTAGAGGAAAAATTAGAGGAAAATGGTAACAAATAAAAAGGGGGAACTGGGAGAGGGCTCAGTAAAGTGCCTGCAGCTCAAACATGAGGACCCGAGTTCAGGTCCCCAGAACCCACATAAAAGCCTAGTGTAGTAGTGTTTGTCTTGTACCCTGGCACTGGGGGCCAGGCAGAGACAGGTGGATCCCTGAAGTTCATCAGCCTGTCAGTGTAGCCAAATTGATAAGCTTCAGATTCAGTGAAAGACTCTGTCTTGAAAAATAAAGATGGAGGTGAGCATGGTGGTACACCTCTTTAATCCCTGCACTTGGGAGGCAGAGACAGGCAAGAGTCTGTGAGACCAAGGTCAGTCTGGTCTATATAGCAAGTTCCAGGCCAGCTAGGGCCACAGGGAGACCCTGTCTCAAAAGACCAAAAATAAATATATAAATGAAGGTGATGTTCTGACAGATAGAAGTAAGACAGTTGACCTCAACCTCTGGTTTCCACACACATATGCATGCATACCACATTAAGAAGTGTATATACAAAACGCAACACACACACATATACTACGCAAATATAGTACAATAAAATAAAATGGGTGCTTAAGGTGTTATATGGCACTCTCCTCCAAAATGAAATGTTCCCTCAAGGGGACTTATAAAACACAGGTGATAAAAGTTCACCTGTCTGGAAAAGTAGAAACTTGGAAGATTCTTCAAAGTCCTCTCTAAGCTTTATAAAATGATTAAACTACTTCTGGGGGAGGAGGCTCTAAACAGTGAAGGTGTGGAGAGAGATCCAGACCGTGGAACTGACTGCAAGCTGTGCAGGGCTCCAGAGTTGCAGGTTTTATGAGTTGCCATCCATGTTGGGGTGGGATTTTCAGTGATGCAGCTGCCTGTGAGCCATCCTTTGTTCCTGTAAGTAACCTCTCACTCATAGCCCTGTTAGTAACCCCAATAAAACACCATTAGTTCACAAAGTTGGACTTTGGTGTAACTGTTACTCTGGTTGTCACAGGTTCCCTTTCTGGGGTGACTGGACATGTTTGTGTTACCACTCCCCAGGTAGTTTGTCACATATCAAAGAACATACGTGATGTGGGGAGAAGGTAAATATATATTTAACTTGAGTTATGAAAGGAGAAGACAAATGAGGCAAAATATTTTATCAGATTGGCTGAGAATTTTCTAGAACTGGTGAAAGAGATCAAGCAGAGATTCAAGAAAGCCAAGACAGGAGAAAGAGTATAAATGAAATGATTATGAATCTAATAGTAAATCCTAAGAATACCCAAGTGCTGAGGATGTAGCTCAATGGTAGCATTCTCGGATGCCATGCCGAGGACCCTGGGGCTGATGTCCAGCACTGAAACTGTAATCTCTAAAGGCCAACTAAAAAATCAAGATTATCTTCAAAGGAATAGAAAGAAGCTTGACAAGTGACTTCTGAGTAGAAAAATTAAAAAGAAGCTAGAAAATGCTATGGGGAGACAGAGAGAAAGAGAGAGAGAGAGAGAGAGAGAGAGAGAGAGAGAGAGAGAGAGAGAGAGAATTCTATATGAAAATTACTGCCATAGAAGAAGATTCAAAAATTACCCTTCAAAATGAGAGTTAGCTCAACAGCAAAGCATTAGATCCCTTTTCCAAGAGGATTCTTGCTCATGATGAGATAGCTCTTTTTGCAGCCATTTTCTCATAAAAAATATTTATGTCCTGGAAAAAATAAAAGATTCATACTATGTGATTAGTATCATGTTACTGATGACAGGTGGAAGACAGAACAATTATTTGAAAGAGAAAGAAATAAAAACTAAAAATAACAGCTGAGATTCTGCCATGGGGTTCATTCGAGAGTCACCACACGTGGAAATGGAATTTCAGAACAGAACAAACAGACAATAGGACTGACAGTACATAGAATAAGTCTCCTGATTGTTCCAACATGGATGGAAGACATGATCTTCATATTCTAGAAGCTAATTAAAGCTAAAGATACAGCAATGCGAAGAGTAGTTCACTAAAGAGGCCATATTCGAGCTACTGACAGCGTTGAACCAGGAGAACACCTGAAGGCAACAGAGAAACAGCACATTGCACTCAGGGCAGCACCAGCCACAAATGCTTCTGACCACTCACCAGAAGCCCTCAGAGTCAGAGGACGGTGGAATGACTTGCTCAGTCACAAAGACAGACACTGTCTATACAGAATCCTGTATGCAACAAGAATGGTCTTCAAGTACGAAGGTGGAATCACACATTCAGGTTCATAAGGAAAACAGACAGGCGAAAACAGGAGCACAAACAAACCCAGAAACTATGGGGAAGAGCAATAGGACGGGAAAATGCAGAGCCAGTGCAGGAGTTCACCCACAGGAGACTCTATGGAACTTGGAATATTTGTGATAGAATACTATTCAGCTCTAAGAAGGCTGAGATGTATCTTCATAGACTGTGACAGTGATTTCCAGAGTGTCTATCAAATGCACAGATGAACATAGGTATGGCCTGTATACTTTTATAAGAGAAGCATGCATGTATATATCTGTGTCCCACATGTATCTTACCTTACATGATACCATAGATATATATTTATTCACTTACTCAGAAAAAAACATAGGAAGGTAATATCAGAGTCACATAAAATATCTTCTCTGGTGGAATAGGAGACATTTATGTGAGTGAAGAGTCCCTTAAGCGTATAATTTTACATCCTTTGGCATTTTGAAACATGTCTAATGATGCTAAAAGTAAAATTATATTAATAAAATCTAAATCATGGGCTGGAAAGATGGTTCAGTAGTTAGGGGTCTTTGGTGCAGTTCCAGAGAACCCAATTTCAGTTCCCAGTGCCCACAATGGGTGGCCCACAATCTGCTCTAATTTCAGCTCCAGGGGAATCTAACATCTTCTTCTGGACTTTGTGGGCACCATCAGACACACACATGTTCATACCTACACACAGAGACACACATACACACATAAATAAAAATAAAATAAATCTTTGGGGCTACAGAGATTGCTCAGTGGTTAAGGGCACTGGCTGCTCTTGCAGAGGACCCAGGTTTGTTTCCCAGCACCCACATGGTGGCTAACAACCATCCATAGCTACATTTCTAGGGGATCTGACACCCTCTTCTGACTTCCGTGGGCATTGCCCAACACTGGTGCATTTCCATACATGCAGGCAGTACACACACACAAAAAAACAATAAATAAAATATTAAAAATAAATAAAATAAATATTTAAAAAGTCTAAAACAAATATGAAAATATGTACACAGAAGCAATTAAATTATACTTCAAATTTCTACTGGTATTGCTCAGACAAATGACACTAAACAGTACTTTAATATACATTCTTTTTTATTTGTTTTTCATTTTATGTGTATGAGTGTATTGCCTGCATGTATGTAATTGCCTGTGTTGTGCAATGCCCACAGAGGTCAGAAGAAGGTGTGGAATTCTCCTGGAACTGGAGTTATGGACAGTTGCTAGCTGCCATGTGGGTGCTGGGTCCTCTGCAGGAGCAGCCAGTGCTCTTAACCACAGAGCCATCTCTACAGTCCTAATATACATTATTATAAGAATCTATTCTAAAATTGAAAATACTTGAAGAATAATCACAACAAAAAAGCTGTGAACGTCTTGCCCATTATTTAGAATGTTGGTTTGTGGCAGTGATGAGTTTGTAGTTTTGAAACAATTCTGTGTGTTGCAGAAGGGTGTTGGGGGGGATGTGTATAAAGATATCTGTACAAGCTTGTGCATATTTGTGTGGAGAGGAAATTCAAATTTAAGCTGATTGAACTGGGAGATATCAATATTAACTCAGGATTTTAAAGGGGAAAATATATTTCCTAATTCCTTTCAGTATATAAGGAATTAGAAGCAACAGCAGCCGTTTGGTAGGGAGCACACCTACCACCCAGATCTTCGGTTCTAAATAAACAGGACTCCTTTGAAAATAGTTGACAATGGACAGGAAAGAAACACAACTTATTCAGGAGATATGTTAGCTTTTAAGATAGCAAAATAGAATGACAATCACTGGTCACTATATTTTGGATTATACAAATAGAAAACCCTGGTGTTATAGTCCCCAGTCTGCTAGCAGATTCAGGTGCGAAGTGCCAGTAGATGCTAAAATCTTTGAGTTGGAAGATTGCTGGAAACAATAGCATAACACGGTCTCGGTCTTTCCACTGCAAAGACCCAGATGTAACCTCTGCATCAAGTGACAAGTTGACATTATGTATTTTTGATGTGTGACAATGATGACAAAATAATCTGAAAACCCAAGTATATGAATATGAGATGTTCTGCAAGATGATTATCCTAGTTCTTCAGAAAACACATAAGCAACCTTCCAAGGCCCCTCATACTCCCCAGCCTCAGCTGATCACCTTCTGCTCACACCTTCTATGAGATCAGATTTGCATATCCCACATAAGAATGGGACAGCTGATGGTGACATCATTTGGTAGTTATTGGGAAGATGCTGGGAACTGGAAGGTGGAGCCTGGTTCCAGGAACTGGATCACCAGAGGTGTGTCTTTGAAAGATGTAAGTTGTGTGTAGCCTTTCTTTCCTGCTTGCTGACTGCCATGAGGTGAGCAGCTCTCCCCTACTATACCTTTCCTCCATGATGCTACCTCACCAAGGGCTCACAAACAGAGGAGTCAGCCAAACATGGGCTGAAAATTTGAACCAAAATAAGTCCTTCCTCCCTTAAGTTGTTTTTTTCTTAATGCATTTTGATACAGCAACAAGAAGTAACATAGGTTGACTGTAGGCAATGATCATTTACTGGATAGCTCAAAAAGCTAGAGAGATTCCTAATGTATGGAAAGACAGTAGATAATTGAGGGCACAGATTTGCCTAACCCAATTCAAACAACACACAAAGTGTATGCAATGTTACATGGTATCTCATTATTATATTTAACTTCATTGTTCAGGTGGCAGTTACATTTTTTTTTAGAAAAACAAAAGTAATAGGGCTGGTTCAATGAAGATATGGCTCAGCAGTTAAGAGCACTTGCTGCTCTATCATGAGGACCCAGAACTTGCATTGGGCAGATGACAACTGCCTACAACTTCAATTCCAGGGTGTTCAACACCTTCTACTGGTATCCATAGGCATTGCACATATGTACACACACACACACACACACACACACACACACACACACATACACACACACACCTTAAATACAATAAATCTTAAAAAATAATAGTAATTATATCAAATATGTAGAGGGCCATCTAGTTTTTTAAAAATAAGACACTATAGCCGGGTAACTCTTGATGAGAATATAGTTATAACAGCCACATTCCCCAGTGGGAATTTCAATATCAGCTCTAGTGGAGTTATTATCGAAACAATGCCAGTTCTTTTGTGCTCATGACACTGTGGCTGTATAGAAGGATGCTCTAGGGATGAAGGAAGCAGAGTTTTCTTCACAATGGTATCAAAACACACTAGACATCAGAAAGACTTAAATGAAGTTCATTAAAGACATTTTTAGACAAACAAAATGGAGAGTGCTTCTCCTGAGCAGATCTGTACTACAGGAAATAATAAAGGGGGCTCTTCAGGCAGAAAGAAAAGGATTCCAGATGGAAGGTCAGAGATGCAGGAAGGAATAAAGAGCACTGGGAAAATCTAAATGAGGAACCAACTATATCAAAAATAACAGTGGTATCTTGCAGGGTTTTAAATGTATGAAGAATCCTCAATCCTGAGAGTGTGTGAGTTGAAATTGGGCAAAGGCGCCTCAGGATTTGCTGAATTTTCTTTAAAAAAAAGAAAAGGCTTGTAAAGTTACCAAATTAGCATTAGGTTTTGATCAATTAAGGATGAAAATTATTATCTCAATGGCAAGGTTTCCTAGGCTCAGCCTGGTTTGATGTGTACCCAAAGCTCAAGTGTTGGAGGTTTAATTCTCAGAAGAACAGTATTAACGGCGGAGCATTTTAGAGGTGGCTGGCTCAGGAGGGCCTAGTGATTGGATTAAGACCATTGCACAGGGGCTGAGTTAGTTATCACAGGAGTGGGTTCCTGATAAGAGGAAGAGACCAGCCCTTTTGTCCTGTCTCTGTCAAATGCGCTTTCACCCCCTTCCACCTTTTACCAGGGCGATGACATAGCAAGATGTCCCCTGCCAGATGAAGGCATCCCTTCATTGACTCCAGCTATGAGAAATAAATTTACCTTGCCTCAGAGATTCTATGAGAGTACCCCAGCATGTACCAGGACAGCACCATGGGCATTCTGATCCATGCATTCTTTCTATGGATTGGCTTTGGGGAGTGCCAGGCAGTAATTACTAGCATTTCTGGATTCTTCTTACTGATCACTGGCAGCAACTCCTTCATTTAAAAATACCTCCACCACTGTAATATCAAAAGTGGTCTCCAGGGGACAGATGGCACAGTGGTTAAGAGTGCTTGCTGTTCTCCCAGAGGACTCAAGTTTGATTCCCAGCACCCACAGGGTGACTCACAGTCACCTGTAATTCCAGCTCCAGGGGTTCAGATGCACTCTTCTAGCTGCTGTGGTTCCCTGAACACACATTGTGTGCACACACAAACACACACACACACACAGACACAAATAAATAAATAAATAATAAAAGTAAAGTAAATCTTTTATTTAAGAAATGTCTCCAGACATGGCTAAGCATTCCTTGGAACCCCTCCAGTTCCCCAGTGAGGGGAAGTAACCCAGGCAGCCAGGAAAGAGTATTAAACAAACGTATCTTTTCCAAACTACAGGAGAAAAAACAAAAGAGCTTCATAGGTCAAAGAACACAGAGCAGGTAAGAATAATCAGACACACATGGCAGGACTTAAGCACAAACAGAACCTAACTTCATTAGGATGCAAATGATGAAACATTCAGCTGGTCCAAACAAGGATTACCTAACTGTAGGTCCTGGAGAGCCCCTGACTCCTCAAGCCCTTGCAGCCTCTGGTCATGAGCTAAGTGCCAGCTTTGAGTGCAGATGCTGGAGTTCTCTGTGACCGCCTGAGTGGTCTCTGTGACCATGGACAGGCCATTGACAATCCCTAGCCTTCAGTGCTTTCCCAGGAAATGCTGGCCTTAGATTAGGTCAGTGATTCCTCTCAAGCATCTGACCCTATGCAAACTGCAATCCTTCACTGAGCTTAAAAATACATATTCAGGTGCTGCCAAGGTGGCTCAGTGGGTTGAGGCATCAGGCCACCAAACCTGATGACCTGAGTTTGATCCCTAGGTCCCACATTCTAGAAGGAGAAAATTCATTCTTGAGAGTTGTCCTTTGACCTCTATGCATATGCCACGTCACATGTGCCCTCTCATCACACACATTAAAAATAAATGATTTAGGGCTAGAGAGATGGCTCAGCAGTTAAGAGCACTAGCTACTCTTGGAGAAGACCTGGGATCGATTCCCAGCACCCACATGGTGGCTAACAACTGTCCTAACTCCAGTTCCAGGGGATCACATGCTCTCTCCGCAGGCATCGCACAACACAGGTGCACTGACATACATGCAGTCAATATACTCATACTCATAAAATTAAAACAAAATCTCTCTAATCTTAATCCTGGTAACAGATATATTAATAGTAGCATATGGAGCAATCTTTGAGTCTTTCAAAGAAAATGACACATTTAAAGTCATGCTGCCTCAATGGGGCAACTACAAAGGCTGGTGTTCTCATCAGACTAGGGAATCTGCCATTAAGTGAACAGTGTGTGTGTGTGTGTGTGTGTGTGTGTGTGTCTGCATCTATGCCCCTTTAGAAAGCAAAGAGTGAGATTGGGGGTGACGAGTAGACTATCCTGACATTCGTGTTTTGAAAACTCAAGTAAAAGAGAGAAAAGGAGAACGAAAGGGTAACAGGGAGGGGAGGAGAGAAGGGAAAGGGAAGCGGGGGAGGCCGAAACCTTCCCAGAGTCTCCTGTCAATGTGTGACTGGATTCGTCACTGAAACAGCAAGATGGCCCATCAGCACTGACTTGGGACTTGTGACAGGAAGCTGAACTGTCCCGTGCAGGCTCATACCTTGAACATTTACCCTCCAGCTGGCACTACTGTGGGAGGCTGTGGAAGTTTTAGGAGCCAAGCACCAAGCTGACAAGAGAAAGCCACTAGAAGCAGGCTCCTGAAGTTCTTGGCCCAAGACCTAGCTCCAGCCTTACTGTTTGCGGTTATTTGAAGACTCTGCCACATGCTCCTGTAGCCCTTCACCCAGCCGCCCCACTATACCTTCCCCACTGTGGCAGAGCGAAACCCTTCGAAACTCTGAAACTGTATCCAAAATAAATACTTGGCCTCAGAGATGCTAACGCAACTAATGCAGGGTAGAACAGCACAGCTTGTTCTTAGGTTAGGCTGGTTCTAATCAGCAGCGCCTCAACTCTGGTTAAGTCAGGAGACACAGCCTCAAAAGGCTGTATTTGTTTTCTGTTGCTGCTGTAATGAATTTCCACCAAGTCAATGGCTTGCACACAGCAAGCTCATTATTGCACAGTTGTGCGGCCGGGATGTCTGAGAGAACTTTCACCAGGATAAAAGCACAGTGTCTATAGGGGCTATCTCTCTGGAGGCTCCAGTGGGTAATGCTCCGTTGTCTTTTCAAGCTACCAAGACCCGCTGCATTCCTCTCAGCTCAGGGTCCCTTCCTCCATCTTGGAGAAGTGTGATGGGTAGTGACTGAGTCCTCATGTCCCACCTCTGACTTTTCGGCTGTCTTCTCTTTTTCTGATCCATTTGGAAAAGATAATTCCATGAAGACGGCCAGGACAACTGAGGCTCCTGTCCCCATCTCAAAGTCGGTTCCTTTCATCACATCAGACAACCTATTTCCAGATTCCGGTCATGAAACAGGGGCGGTCTTTAGGGGGTACAGGTAGTCATTCTGCCCACCACAAAGGGTGACTGCAATCTGTGTAGCTCTGAGCTGATACCTTCCCTCCTGTAGAGAAAGAGAGGCTTGGGAAAACTACCAGAAACTTAGAAGCCTCTGGAAGCCTCTTCCCAAGTTTATGTAAGCAGTGCAATTGCTGGGGGAGAGGAGTTCCTTGGGTGGAGCTGCGTACATGTTGAACATGGAACTCCAGGGAAACAGACTTCATGAACTGTCACCCAAATTGGACTGAGCTGTTCAGCGTTTGTTATCACTTGTGTATATTCCTGTAAGTAATCCCTATGAACTCACTCTTTCACCAAGTTAGACTTGGGTGGAATTTTTTTATTTGGTATGTCCTAGTGCAAAATGTTTGCTTATTTTTCTCCAGGAAAATCCACACAACCCAATGGTTCCTGGGACCATGGTTTTGTTTTTTGTTTTTTGTTTTTTGTTTTTTGTCTTTATAATACTCTGCTACACTCTGAGTCTTGGGACAGTAGGTTTGATTTGCTGAGCTCTGATGACATGCCCACCTTTGGCACCTTGATTGACAGCCTCATCAAGAAAACAATAGGTGAGAGGTAAATTTCCAAGGTGCTGTTTGGTAAAGAAGAAAAAAAGAATGGGTGATGGTATGGGCTGCTAAAAGGTAAAACCAAATGATCCATGCCAGGATTGCTTCATAGTGCAAACCAGCAGGGGAGGACTCTTCATTAATTAACCCTTAGTCAGTAGACAAGAATAGATCCTGTGAGCCTAAATGTGGAATTGGGCAAATGCATGAGCCTTTGGTTTTTTCTGGAAATAGAAGACCTGTATGCATGCATTACCTATAAGGTATACTGAATTTTTAATTTTCCATGTATATAATTACACTAAAGTATAACAAATTGCCTATAGTACACAAAAGCTTATAGGATACTATTATCCTTAATTAACGGGCAAATGCATGTCTTTTATTCAATGAAGCTGATTTATTGTCTTAATTTTCAGATGTTCTGCCTCACGTTCGCACGAACGCATCGTGTGCCCATAGTAACCAGCTGACATCAGGCATGTATGATCTCCTTTATGACCTGTGCCTAATTAGTTTTTTATTGTCATCTCCCAACTAGTGCTTAAACTGTACAAACAGGGTCAGCATGGCTCCCAGTACCAATGGATGAGACACCAGCCTGGCCTTGCAAAAGCAGTGTATATTTACAGCTTAAGAGTGGTGTGTGTCGCCTCTTTCTTCCCGCCGCTGCTCTCGGATGGGGGCAGAGTGCACCACTCAGAGGGGGCGTTAGACGCGGCTCCAGCCAGCACCACGTTCCCTGTCATGGCTGCACCTCACCTCCTGTCCTTCACCACCTCTATTAGGCTCAGCTAGTTAAGTGAAAGGGAGAGAAACGAGCTGAGAGCTGGTGGGTGTTGGAGCTTCGAAGTCCAGAGATCTCCGGCTAATTGCTGGTCCTAACAGGCACAATTAGCTGCTACAAGCCCTTTGAGATGGCCCAGGGCCTTTCTCAGGTAGCAGCCATCACCAGATAAAGGCTGAAATGTGCTCCACTTAGAGAGACACTTGCAGACAGGAGTGTCACAGCCTGCCAATTACACTCTCCCTGTACACAGTCACCCAGAGGAGTACCCAGCATTAAAGGGACATGGCGCAGGTTGCTCTCAGCCCCCAGGAAGCTGCAGTGAGGATGGTGGGCTGGAAGGTGGACGGGGGAGAGGCTTTGCAAATTTAAATTGCATGTTTGAGCTCATCTGAAAACTCCATTTCAGGTGCCTGTGAAGCTTTTTGTTTTCACTTTCTGTCATCTACAAACTTTCTGGCAAAACCACTACCCTATGCCTTTGTCTTTTTGTTTTAGGGAAGGGTAAATTCAGACAAAAATCGTGCTTTTCAATAAAAGCGCTTGTTGCTGGGGAAAGAGTGCTTAAGCGGGACACACACACACACACACACACACACACACACACACACACACAGTGTCCCATTCATCCCTAATTAAATAGCTACACATTGACCTTACATCTTTCATACAGGCCTGGGTTCTAAGACACTGGGATAAGACAAAACTCACACGTCGAAGGCCGTATCGGCTGCATATACTGTAAATCATCCAAAGAGCAGACACGGATGGATACACGGATCTGTGTAGACAATAGTGTGCAAGAATTTCTATGCATAAATGCCAGCCCCCAATTACAAAGTCTTACATAAAACCTACAAATACAAAATATCAGTTTGCTTTGTCTCATCAAAACAAAACAAAACAAAACAAAAAAGATTGGCCCATGGGTTTGAATTTCTGTATGTTAAAGCGCACACCGTGGGACTGGACTGGAGAATGCTGGGGGCCCAGTTATGTGATTGTGAGGACTCAGTTTCCTCATCCACAGGAGGGAGTTGGACACTGACATATTATGTCACTATGGCTGACGTTCCAAGTTCCATCACAGCAAATAATGCCCTCCCTTAGTGCATGGTCACCCTTGGACTTAGCTTTCAGACACTGAAGACTTGTACTGGAAACATTCTGCTGGAATGCACATATAACTGCCACCACCATCCACGGCTGATGGACCCATGTCTAGCAGCCATATGGATGTGGATAAGCAGGAGTCCTAGGCTCCTGTAAATCTGGATAGTGAGGAGGTCCCTCAACCTGAAGTATTTGGCAGTTTGGGAACAGTTAGAAAACAGCTGAGCCATCTCAGATGGAGGATGAATGGGCTTGGTGCCTTTAACAAAAGGGGCCTCCTTCTCTGCCTCCCACAGCCTGATCATGTCATATGCCACTTGGGACTTTCTTTTCCAGAAGGCTTTGTGAAGTTCCAATACACAATGAGCCGTTCACTGGGAAGTGAGTCCTTAGAAAGGAGGCTGTGGTGTGGAAGAGAAGCCTCAGACAGTCGCAGGCCCTTGGGAGACCTGGGATCTGCTCCCGTGTGTGTGCCTTGTCCTTGCTGTGTGACACCAAACAAGTCCTTTAACCTTTTGGGGCCTCTTCTCCTTGCTTCTTTGCTATTTCTGGTTTCTTCTGACTTTGATATTCGATGATTGGAAATTGGCCTACCTGGTCTCCTGAAAATGCTTTCAAATTCTGACCATGACAACAAGTCTTTCTTCCCAAGGAGGAAGGAAGGAAAAAGAAGGAAAGGATGGAGGGAAGGAGGCAAGCCTTTGTGACTCATACAAAGATGGCATCACACTGTGGAAAGACGCATGTTTAGCAAAAGGATTCCCGATCACCTGTGACTTGAAGCCCAAAGCTTAGAAGCTAGCCTCTGCTTCAGAAGGAGTCTTATTTCCTCCCCAGATGTTGCCAGCCTAGGGGGGAAGGGGCACTCCTGTGACTGTTGTAACCCACTATCAACCAAGGGTTCAATACCAGGAAGAAGGTGTCAAGGGAATTCAGTGAGGGAAATAACAGATGGTCTTTCCCATAAACATAGGAAACAAGGAGAAAAATGAACTTGATCTTCTTCTTATAACTTATACAAAAAAAAAACACAAAATGAGTCATATACATAAATGTACAAGTTAAAACCAGGAGGACCAGTGAGATGGCTCAGTGGATAAAAGTGCTTGCTGCTAAGTCTGATGACCAAAGTTCAGTCCCCAGATTCCACATGTTGGAAGGAGAGAACTGACTCCCACAAGCCCCCACAAGTTGTCCTCTTACCTACACACACACACACACACACACACACACACACACACACACACACCACAAAACCATGAAGCTTCTAAAGGAAAAATTTTTAAGGTTTTGTGGTCTTAGGAAGACAAATATTCCTTAGGTAATACACAAAGGGTAATTACAATGTAAAGCAATGATTAAATTGGACTTAAACTAAACTAAGCTAAAATAGTTTTTTAATTGAAAAACTATTACAAAAATCAAATGAGGGGCTGGGGAGATTGCTCAACAGTTAGGAGCACAGTCTGCACTTGTAGAGGACTGGGGCTCAGTTCCCAGCACCCACACGGTAGTCAGCAAGCCATACTTAACTCCAGTTCCAAGGGTTTCAGCGCCCTCTTCTGACATCCGTGAGCATTGCACATGTTTGGCTCACATACATACATGCAGGGAAACATACACATAAAATAAAAACAAATCTTTTAAAATAAAGGAACTAAAATGACAAGAATTTATAGTATATAACCTTAAAACTTACCAATATGAAGACAACCCTTCCCCAGGATGGGCAAAAGATTTCCACATACACTTCAACTGAGATCATTTAAGAAATAAATGTATGAAAAGGAGTTCAATACTAGTGGTCACTTAAAAAGTGCAAATGAAACCACAATAGGACATTCAGTTCCCTCCCCCACTAGAACAGCTGAGACTGTGTTCAGGAGGCAGAGGGAGGAGGTCTGAGTGTTTGAAGCTGACCTGGGTCACACAGGGAGTTCCAGCCCAACTTAGCTTCCTGAAATGCTTTTGGAAAAGTAAATGTGATTATATCTCATAACACATCAAGGACAAAACATTCCATGTTAACACTAAGTTGCTAAGTAGAACCTTCCTGGGTGACACTTGTCCCTTCTCCTGAGAAACGGATGACGGGAAATATGATAAAGGGGCATCAGCCTGTTGCCTCTTCTCTCAACTCTGTGGCCCCAGACTCACTCTCCAGACTGAATTTGGGGGGAGGACTTCAAACACAATGACAGTAGGTATTAGAAGGAGGAGCTCTCAAGTGAGGGAGACACAGGCTGTCTTCAGTAGAACACTCCACAGCTAATTCACAGTCAAACTTGTCCCTGAGGTGCCCTGCCTCTAAAGGATTCTGTGAAATATCTTCAATCAGCTCATCATCTTACATGGCAGACCCAGTGCCTGGTATTCCCTGTTTGACTTATACAGTTTTGAGAATATATATATATATATATATATATATATATATATATATAGTCACTCAACTGACACCCTGCCTCAAATGTCCTGAGGTACCTTTGCTGTCAATACCACATTCCCCATCTCTAGCCCTGTAGAGGGCCACTAATCTATTTTAGTCCTACAGAATTTCATACAAATGAAATATGGAGCTGGAGAGGTGGTTTGGTGATTAGGAGTACTTGCTGTTCAGTCATGAAGACTCAAGTTCAAATTCCAGCTCCCACATCAGTCAGTTCGCAATGGCCTTCAGCTCCAGCTGCATGGGATCTAACACCTTCTGGATTCTGCCGGCACCTGCACATATATAGCAGACTCACCCTGCTTGCATGCCAATAAAAATAAACCTTACAATTATAAATGAAATCTGATGGTATGTGCTGCCTAGTCTCTGATTTCTCATTATGCTTTAGGGTTCATCTGTGTTATAACATGCATCAATATTTATTCTAATTTATCTGCTGAACATTATCCCATTGTATAGATACATTGCAATTTGTCTATCTGCACCCAAGACAATGGACACTCAGGTCATTTCCAGAATTTGGTTACTATGAGTAAAGGCTCTACCACTGTTAACCTTGGTTGCCAAATTGACTGGATGGAGAAATGTCTAGAACATTAGTAAAGCATACCTCTGGGTCTGTCTGTGGGATCCCCTGGAACGGGAGCTATGGAGACTGTTGTTAGCAGTCATGTGGGTGCTGGGAACTGAACCTAGGTCCTCTGCAGGAGCAGCCGAGCCATCGCTCCAGCCCCTTCCTCTGCAAATTTGGAACAAGTGCAGTCAAATAGCATCCCCTTGGACAACAGGGCCTCAGGGTAAGGGTCTATGGGAAAAGTTAGATGTCCTCTCTAACTCATCTCCAGAGCCAAAGGAGGTCTGTGCTTCTGGCAATGAGAATGACCATGACAATGAACAAGAACACCCACTTCTGGTGTTGGGCGGCTACAGACATTTATGGTTCATTTGCAGAGTCTAGTTCAAAATGAAAATTAAGACCTTGTTCAAAGATGACGAGGAAAAACTCAAAAGGTAACAACAGAGGTGTGAGGTCCTACTGAGCCACAGGGAGACTGCATAGGTGATATGAGAATGAAGCTGGCCCAGCTCATACCCATTCCATGCAGGTCCCTCACTTCCTACCCCTTCCCACTGCCATCACCACAGGGCCCCATCGCCATCTCTGCTGCCCTTTCCACCTGCTTCCTGGTGGTGTCTAGCTCCATCTCACACTCAGGAGGCAGGCCATAACTGATAGCGAATTGGCCGGAGAAATCTGGCATTTGGGTTAAATGCTAAAATGCTGTATCTTAGAAAATATCTCTATTTTTTGAAACTATGTCTCAACAAATGTGTGACCTGCTAACCAGGAACAGCAACATGATCCATGTTTGCTAGCATGCTTATTGGGGTCTTCATGCATGCCTTCAAGAGGCATGGCTCTACAGAGGGTGGTGGGATGCTGACTTGGGATACCAGGTAAGAGCAAGTCCTTGCAAAGTAACAAAGGGAGTCCCTTTGCTGGTCTTTCTTGTAAGAAACGGCTCCCCACAGTGGCCTAGTGGGGCCTGCTGTCTGATCTGCTATTGTCAGGGCTACAGGAGCCTGAAAGATAAAGAGCCAGACCCAGGGAGACCAGCACAAGAATTGTAGGTCCAGCTAGGACTAGTGTTGGTTAAAACAGTCTCCAGAAGAGGCAGAGCCATGGAAGATCAGATCGAGGCATGCCCTAACAATAGCTGGCCACAGGAGGAATGAAAAGAATAACATTGTCAGGACACGGAGAAAGCTTCAGCATCTTGACACAGTCACCTTTCCTCCTCATCGTGATCTCCGTCATGGCTGACACTCGTGGCCGGACCTTGATCTAAAAACACAACAGGGAGATCCCATATCTTCTACCCAGGGGATAGGTAATAGTCCTCCTTATCTGACCTTTCACTTTCAATCATTTCAACTACCTGCAGTCAAATGAATTCAGAAAATGTTACATGGAAAATTCTAGAAGCAAACAATGAGTTTTACATTATGTGCCATTCTAAGCAGTGGAATGAAATCTTGGGCCATCTTGTTCTGTCCTGTATGAGGTGAAGCATCCTTTGTCCGGGGTTTCCACACTGTGTATACCACCTGCTCATTAGTGACTGTCATGGGTACCAGATAGACTATGGTGGTAACCCAGAGCTTATTGTGTTCAACTTATCCTTGTTTTGCTTAATAATGGCTCTGGAGCAGAAGACATGGGGAATTTGGAAAGGCGAGAGAGAAGCTATAAAGTGCTTCTACTTTAAGGAAAAAGGTAAAAAAGTACAATCGGATATTTTGGGAGAGAGGGATGGAGGGAGTAAGAAGGAGGAAAAAAGAGAGAGGAAAAAGAACATTTGTATCACTTTTACTACAGTGTATTTTTGTAATTGTTTCACTATGAGTTATAATCGTTAACTTTCTTGCCATGCCTATATTTAGAAATTAAACTTTAGCATGGGTATGCATGCATAGGACAAAACATACCATACACAGAGTCTGGTACTATCAGTGGCTTCTGGCATCCACTGGAAGGAAGTCTTAGAGCATATTCATCACAGATAAAAAGGAACTACTGAATACTATTTTTCTTTCTTTCATAAGGAATGCTAACAGTGGTTAGTCCTAGATTTAAGCTCATGCTGTTAACCAAGCCTGCTTTATTCTACCAGCTCCCAGCCACTGCAAATCCAGAGATCCTAAAAGAATTTGCCCTCTCTCAGGCTATTTGACAAGACATTCTGATAATTTTGGCCCAACAAGCATATATATATACAGCGAAACTTCTCCCAGGAGTGCTGAGCCCTAGGCTGCAGGTCCACGCTGGGAACCACAGAGCTGGGGCCTCATGGTCCTTCCAAACTTGCCATTCTCCTGTGTTCCAACTCCATCTTTGTACAAAGGATGCTTTGCCTGTGTTTTGGAGGGCAGATCAAACTCCACATCTCTTCCCCCGGTCTGTGAGCTAGATCTAATCACAGAACCATTTTCTCCTGTCTTCCATGGCGTACAAAGAATAAAATTAGCCAAATGGATAAAAGCTTGCTGTAGAAATATGTAGAGCACTTCAAAGCCTATTTATCAAAAGACTGGCCATTGCATTACACAGTGGAATCTCCAAGTACACGATGACTCTGTCATTTAATTTTGTGGAGAAAAAAAAAAATCAACAGAGCCACAAAGTTATAGCCAGCAGCTGGAGGGATGTTGTGCTAGGCATGATTCTGTTCACAGAGGTAGCCGAGCTCAATGCCACCCTCCATCCCTTGGGATTATGCTGTCTTCCTAACACCAAGTACTGGCTCATTAAAGAACAGGAGAGTTCCACTATGGGGGTTATTACTATATCTCCCAACACCCTAGATCCTCAGAAACCCACAAGGCCAGACAGTGTGATCCAAACTCAAGAAAGGCCATCCCCACCAGATGTCATTCAACAGTTACCTGCTTTTCCGGAAATGTTCTTGTTCTCTGGGCTCCACCCTTGAACCCCACTTTTTGTAGTATTCTCAACAGAACAGCTGAATGTGGGGTGTTATAATCCCAAAAGGAACTGTCCACTTTGGCCCACATTAGCAGCACTATAGCAGCACACCTTGCCCAGTCATCAATACCTACATAGCTCAGTCATGTAGATGTTACCCTGTGCTGATAGGTATCAATTGTCCCTTTAGAAGAGCTTAACTGTGTCTTTTGGGAAGTGCTTCTGGGTGGACATATGTAAGATACTGTCAGTCTCTTGACTCAATGCCTCTGTCCTTAGATGGTTGCCCCCCAAACCACCTGACCATTGGAGCACACATATTCAGTAATATGTTCCCTTGATGGCGACCCTGAAAGAGGCATGGGCAGTACAAATCAAATCAAGTTTCTTTATCATAGCAGTCACTCACATTTTTCAGATATGAGAATTTAGGAGTGTACACACGCATGTGCACATGCGCACACATGCTGAATATATATCGATACAATTACCTTTCCACGCCCAGTGCCTATTCAACAAGTCATCGTGTTAAGTCTGAAAGCAGAACTGAAAGTTGGCTGCATGCCAAGACATGGAGCACATACAAGGAACGTGTGAGACATGAGTTCTGCCTCCTGGCAGCCCTTGAATTTTGCTCTCAGACTTGAGAGACTGCTGGGAGCAGCCTCACCCCAACCAGCCCCACCCCATCCCCACCAATAGGCGTTCTGGGAAATGACCAGTCACTGGAAACCCTTCACCCTGGCATGCAACAATCCTTTGCTTGAAATTTCCTCCAATTGCAACTGACCAAGGATTGATAGCTATAGCTGAAGATCAATTAGGAAAAGTCCACCGGGCTTCCAAATTGTCACTTAAGTAGAAACCCGCGGTGATAGACCACCTCTGCATTTTCTCTTTCGACTCCATGCGATGGTTAATTTTGTCAACATCATTGGATTAAAGAACGTCTTAGGGATTAGTGAAGCAACCTTCTGGGTATGTTGATGTTGGCCTTTGAAGACCATCAGGGCTCTGCCCTAATGAATGAATGAATCGTTTTATGGATTCATAATATAATGATATTACTAGGAGGAAGTAGATTATCAGAGCCATGTCCTTGAGGCTAGTCCTTAACCTGGCCTATTCCTGAAAACCTTTTCCTCTGATTCTGTCTCCAATGAAGACAGTCCTTTGCCACACATTGCTGCCACTGATGTCCCACTCAAGTGCATGGGGCCAGGCGACTGGGAACTGAACCCTCTGGAACTATGATTTAAAATAAATAATTCCTCCCTGTAAGTTGATTATGTTCAATATTTTTCACAGCCACAGGGAAAGTAAGTAATATAACCAATGAAATAGATTCTTCTTTCTAACACCTTTGGACCCTCGTCTATAAAAAGTGACAACATATGGGTTATCTTGTTGCATATTTAAGAATTCACACAATGTTAAATTTTCTTGGACTTAGTCTAGTCTTGACTTAACCCACAAATGACACACCACAAAGTAGTAGCGGTTAGTGTAGAATTGTTAGAATCAGGTCTTGCAAGTACTCGGAGATGGGGGAGAGAAGATGAGCTGGAATGAGGTAGATAAATTTCAAGAATGAGGTCAGATGGAAGGAGGTCTTGGAGCTCCAAGGAGTTGGAGGAGCAGCAGAGGTGACAGAAATGGGATGGTAGCCGAGAGGACTGATGGACAACTGTGTATGGCAGCTTTCTCTGAATTGAAACATTTCTTCCAGGAGTGAGAGGCTCATGAGACTTGAGAGGTAAACAGAAGATCATATGTCCAGAGGTAAAGAAACTTGGAAGAGTCTCCAAGGCTTCTCCCGAGTTTTATGAAGGATGCAGACAACTGCAGGGAGGAAGAGACTCTGACGGCCCAGCTGCACTGGAGAGATGATCAGACCAGCTGCCTGCAAGACAGGCAGACAGCTGCAGGATGTAGTGTTCATGAATCACTACCTGTGTCGGGGGTGGGCGTTACTGTGATACAGATGCTTTTTTGACTCATCCCTGTAGGCCCTCACCAATGTTACCCCAATAAAAGCTCATTGGTTCACCAAGTCAGATTTTCGTGGGTTCCCTTTCTGGGCTGATTAAATTCTCTCTCTCTCTCTCTCTCTCTCTCTCTCTCTCTCTCTCTCTCTTTTGTGTCCCCAGGAAAGTCTGCCGTACCACAACTGGCCATGGACTGAAGGCAAAAAGGGGGACAAAACTGTCTTTTCTCTGGGAGATGTCACTCAAACAGAAATCAGTAAAATTCAAGAGCAACAAATTAAGCTACAGTGGTATAAAAGGCACAGAAGACTGTTTAAGGAGCACTGTGAAAATCCTCATACTAAATATTTCCTTAAAATAGATGACGTCGCACGTTGCCCATCTTCAATCACCTCTAACAGAGGGCCTGGCTGATCCTTGTGGCGTCCACATTTTGTTCTCTAGTATTTTTTGTTTCCTGAATTTCATAGCTTTGAAGTACAACGAAGTTGGCTTATTTATTTTATGTTTTTTTTGTTGTAAGGAATATGCAAGTAAGGAATACCCAATCAACCAATCAATCAATCAGTAAGTATTGAGTGCTTTAGGCCTGGGGAGTCATCAATGATAAGAGGGTCCAGTTCATGTGGAGTTGACTATCCACTGGGCAGAACCTACACCTTCGTATCCTTCCTCCTTGTAACTTTCTCTGTCCTGCCATCCTCACACAGCATTTTTTCCCGATGTCTCTGGAAGGATGTTTTCTTCTGGCTGATTCTCCATCAAGTACTTCTGTGGTATCTGTGGAACATGGCACAAAATAGCACATCACAGATCTGCTCCTTCCAGGAGAGAATCCATGTCTTTTGGTGGCCGCAAGTCTGAATATTGACTGAAGAGCACAGGTAGAGACAGGCTCAGACTTGAATTGGGTGAGCCATTCAAACAAAGGTGCAGCGTGCTTAGCACCTCCCAGGGCTTTTAAGTTGAAACGGGAATCCAGATCCAACTTTGTGTGAGGGAATGAAAAACAAAAATTAAAAAATAATATCAACAAATAACTGAATAATTTTTTTCTCTCTTAACTTGATGGTCTCTGGTATTTGTGACAGTGAAGATGCCTGACTTAATATACCCTGCATCTGATGGCGGACAGAACTTAGCAGTGACATTTATGAATGGTGGAGGCTATGATACAGAAAGAAAAGAGCAGAGCTTCAGAAACTTTCCCCAAGGTCATCAGATCTGTCTGAGTGAGAAGAGTTGGGTAAGGCAAAGAGTGAGAGTTGGGTAAGACAAAGGGCTCATTAAATCTAGGTGTAAGCAATGAGTAGCGGTGAGCTCAGTGAATTACATACATAGGGTCTTAAGCATGCCTCCCATGTTAGATGGGGTGCAAGAAATTCAATGTAAATGTCATAATTCTTGGCTGTGGCATTTGGTAGACTCTGGTTAACTTTAGGGGAAAAGCTTGTCAGAGGACAGAAAGGCCGAGGAATCGAGAGGAGCCAACAGAAGCTGGAATGCCCAGTACTCAGGCAAGGTTATGCCCAGGGCAAGGATCAAGAGGACATTGGTGGAAGTAGAGCCATCGCTGGGCACTTGACTGGTCTGAGTCACATCATCAGGTGCTAGGTGCCAGTGCACACAGAATGGACATTACTGTCTCTTTTAGTGTAGACTCATGGGATTTCTCCAAGTCACAGGAAGGTACAAGGGCTAGTCCACCAAACACTGTTCAGCTGGATCACAGAGCACAAAAGAAATGACGAGCTCCTGGTGACAATTTTAGAACATGCTGAAGTCAAGGTCTTTGGAAAGTGGGTGGTAGGGGTTTAGATTCTATCTGAGGTGATGGGAACGGAGTAGTGGGTTTTCAGTGGGGCTGGAGGGACTCCAGGAGAGGTCTCCCCTTTGGAAAAAAATGTCAGTGGACTGTTGGAGAGGATGGCCACAGCATGAGGAACACCTGCTAGGCAATAGTATTTGCCCAGAGGGAGGAGAGATGTGATCAGGACTAGTGTAATGTATGTAGCAAGAGCCACACTCAGGAGTCTAAGAGATTTATAATGGAAACAGGATCAATGTGATGGAGGGGAAAGGGTTACAAATGACCCCAGGCCATTGTTCTATATCATAAGGTTCTTTCTGTGGATACAGAGACTCCTGGAGAGTAACTGCCTGAGAGACAAAGATGAGACACTTAGTTGGGAACCTGGGAGCCATGGAGTTCTAG
Organism: Nannospalax galili; assembly: GCF_000622305.1. Taxonomy (NCBI): domain Eukaryota; kingdom Metazoa; phylum Chordata; class Mammalia; order Rodentia; family Spalacidae; genus Nannospalax; species Nannospalax galili. The sequence goes on from NW_008329696.1 coordinate 280,922, forward strand.
GGCTGGGCTAGAGAGGGTAAGGCCAGGTCAGCAGCCAGGCACAGGGTATCCACATTTTCATAGTCTACAGAAGAAGGTTAAGGAAGGCCTCCCTAGGGGAGGGTGGCACTATAGGAGGGCGAAAAGACCATCTGGACTATGGGCACTCAAAGGTGAAGTAACACGAATGAAACTTGTGCTTGCAATTTAGTGGAGTTAAAATAGTATAGATTAAAGAGGGAGAATTTAGCAAGGAGAAAGAAATGGCCATAGCTCCCCATCCAGGAGTTTTGATAGCAAGTTTGAATCGGGAGGGAACGTGGTAGTTGGGGATGGTTATACGTGTAATGGTGTGATAAGCTTTGTTCCCTCCAAAACTCACATAGGCTGCAGATTAGTGGAGGCATTTGAGTCACGGGTAAAGACTACAAGAATAGACCGACAGCTTCTTTCAGAGATGAGGGAGACTTTGCTCTCATGGACAGAATTAGTTGTTCTGAGAGCGCGTGGTGGGGCCCCTGACTCCTCTTTTCCCGCATGAACTAAAGCATTAGAGGCACTCACCACTGACCTGGGACTCCCAGAACTAAAGCTCTGTACTTTCTAGATTACCCAGTCTCCAGAATTCTTTTATAGCAACATTTAGTGGAGCAGGACAGGGGGGTTGATAAAGAATTCCTTCTGATACAAGAGAGACTTGGGCACATCTAAATGTTGCCAGGAAGGAAGCCGGAGTAAGAAGGTAACCTACTTTGACTTCACACTTAGAATGTGCTAGTGGCTCTGCTACATATTTTCTGTATATTAACTCTTTTTATATTTAAAACAAGTTCACTGGTTGGGGACCTTCATCATTTCATTTCTCAGACACCAGACACAGGCATTGGGGGCAGGCATACCAAGGTGTCAAGGCTAAAGGGTCTGATCCAAAACTAGTGTAATTTAAACACCGTCCAGGGGCTGGAGAGATGCCTCAGTAGTTAAGAGTAGTGGCTGCTCTTGCAGAGGACCTGGGTTCAAATCCCAACACTCGCATGGTGGCTAACAACCACTCGCAACTCCCATTCCAGGGAATCCAACGCTCTCTTTTGTCCTCTGTGGGCATTATGCATGACACAGGTACACTTGCATAGATGCAGGCAAAATACACATACACATAAAAATAAATAAACAAACACTGTCCAGGAACCATGTACACACATACCCATGTGTGTGGCAGTGAGTATTCTCACTGCAGCAGAGAGTGGAGGTGAAACCCCAGCACACTGTAGGGTGAACTCAAGTTCAAGGCTGTGTAAGGATGTCCTGTTAGAATGCAGCTGCATTCCCTCACCTACTGAGACACTGTCTGTGAGTTTCTGGCTAACAGACTCTCAGGTGCACGGGTCTCTCACACTCTGCTCCCCACCCCCTTCCCTGCCTCTTGTCTAGGAATCAGAGTGCCCGGCTGCAGGTGTGTGCTGTGAACCAGTACCATTCTCAGAAAGGTGTAAGAAGAGACGCCCATTTCTGTCACGTGGGCTCTGACTACCTCTCTTCAGAGCCCTTTGCCATGCTGTCTGTCTCTGCTGCTGGGGCCTGAGCTCTCCTCAGAGCCCCTGCAATGCTGTTGTCTATCTGTCTGTCTGTGCACGGTGTTAGTAAAGTTTTTAAATAAACATCTTACTTCCTCAGCAATCCACCTCAGTATCCCCTTGAACCCAGGATTAAGTCCTTTCAGCCTGGGCTATGTAGCAAGATCCTATCTTTTAAAATATTTGGGGCTTGAGAGATGGCTCAGTGGTTAAGAGCACTGGCTGCACCTGCAGAGGACCCGGGTTTGATTCCCAGCACCCACATAGTGGCTAAAACCATCTATAACTCCAATTCTAGGGGATCCAACCCCTTCTTCTGACCTCCACGGGCACTACACGACACAGGTGCACTTAACGTACGTGCAGGGAATACACTCATAACCATAAAGTAAAAATAATAAAATTAAAAAGTTAAAAAATATTTTACTTATTTTTATTTTATATGTATGAGTGTATTGCCTGCATGTGTGTAAGTGTACCTGTGTCATACAAGGCCCTAGAGGTCAGAAGAGGGTGTTGGATTCCCCTGAAACCAGAATTACGGACATTTGTTAGTCACCGTGTGGGTACTGGGAATTGAACCCGGGGAGCAATCAGTACTCTTAACCGCTAAGCCATCTCTCCAGTCCCAAGACCATATCTTAAAAAAAAAAAAAAAAAAAAGAAAAGAAACAAAAAAGATGAGCAAAGAAAAAAGTTGTTGCTGTCCCTGAGCACCCCCAAAGGGGAAAATAGTAGGTATGGTGACGATGGTTACAGCTGGTGGCTTTCTTCCTTCAATTTCGCACAGAAGCAGGATTACCTGCAGAGAAAGGGCAGGGTGAGGAGGAGTCAGAGACTGGTGGGGGACACAGTCTAGGAATGGTTGTCCACCAGGAAAACCCAGGGAGACACACAGCAATTTAGAGGCTCCAGACTGGCTGGCTGAAGACCACTGAGGTGGGGCTGCAGGCTCTGCCCCCTATTGCCATCACTCCTGTCAACAGATGGTCTCATCCCTGATCCCTAAGCAGGGCTTGCTGGGGCGCCAGGCAATGGCTTCCGTTCCCTGGAGCCGTCCCAGGAGGCAGCTCACAGTGACTGAGATTGCAAAGCTCCGTGGCTGGAGGACTGTGGGAAGGGAAAAGGGGATTTTACCAAGGCAAGGCATGTTGGGATGGCCTGGTGGATAAGCCCTTCTCCTCCAACACCGGCAGAGACGTAGCCAGACATTGATGGCATAGACTCTTTCATTTTATGAGATTTTTGGTTAGTGAATGAACCCAGCTTACCTGTCACAGACATCTCTGTGACCTCTTCAATGAATGTTCTGGGTACCTCTTTTTTCCTAGGGATCTTTGCCATGAGCTGAACCCCTAGAGAATCTGGTGGCAAAGATTCAGCCTCCACACAGCATCTCATTTTGATTTGTCTTGTTTTATGTCTGTTTGGATATTTTTATTCTTATTTATATGTATGTGTGTGTTATCCCTATGTTACATGTCACATGTGTGGGGTGTCCATGGAGACCAGAAGTGGATATCAGATCCCCTGGAGCTGGAGGTACAGGCACTTTTAAGCTGCCCAGTGTCAGTGCTGGGAACAGAACTCTGATCCTCTGATGGAGCACCAAGTGCTCTTTATCACCGAGTCATCTCTCCAGTCCTGGGTATTGTTTGTTTTTGACATAGGGTCTTTCTGTGCTGGTCAGGCTGGCCTTGAATTCATGGTCCTCCTGCCTCAGCCTCCTGAATGCTGGGATTACAGGTGTTTACCATCCTGCCTTGCCCAACAACACCTTTTAAGGAGCCTGCCCTGGGTGGTCTGCCCTGTTGGAAGCCCACAGCTAACCAGTCTTGCCCTAATTTATTCCACCCGTCCTTCAGCCCTACGAGCTATTCTTGAAAATCCAGGAAAGAGATCATGGGCGTCAGGAATCTGCGCAGAGCTGGGCAAACCCAGCTGTATTTTGGATTTTTTGCCTGCTTAAAAAATATTTTTCATTGTTTTGAGTTTGATGAGAATGTGTTTTCCCATTAATTTTTAAACCAAAATTGGATCCATATGTTTTCTGATTCATGTCTGTTTAACTCATCTCCGTGCTGTAACAGAGCATTTGATGTCCAAAATTCTATTTTATTCACTCCCTTCCCTCATGTAGAGGGAAAGGTGGAGTACTGAGAATCTATAGGCACTGAAATGGGGGTCTGGGAAGAAATGGACGTAGATATTTAACCAGCCACCTCGGGGTTCCTCAGAAACAGCTCTGCTACCAGAGTAAAGATCTTGGGTACTCGTTTTGGTTTCAGAAAACTGTTCCCTGAGCTCCCACCCTAAACACCCTAAAAGTCTGAGGTCAAAGATGAGGGTGTGGCTCACAGATAGTTCCTGTGTTCTCAGAGTTTGATGGAGTGGGCAGAGTGAGAGGTCCATTTGCTGGCAAAGTTGACCTCCAGTCAACATCCAGTTCCTGGTCTTTTCTCAAAGGGAGGTGTATGCATTTCAAGACCAGAGTGATGAAGCCATGGCCTGCCTGAAGCCTTCCTGTGGCAGAGATACTTTGGTGGGGCAACTCAGAGCCACCATGCTAACTCTCCACCCAGGCTGTCTAGAAAACTGCCCACAGACCCCACAGGCACCACGAGCCTCCACATTACCCCTGTGTGAACTCTCCTGCAGGCTTACGACAGGCGAGAGAGCCGCTTGAAAACCAACAAACACCGCACAGTGGACTTCCATCGTGCCTCCGAGAGGCCTTTCTACAGCCGTGGTGCTTTTGCGTTGAGTTTTAATCTTCTGAGAGCCCCGAACTTCTTGACTGGTAGATTGTAGACAATAGTATTTAGTTTGGCATTGCTGGAAGGATTGATTTTTGCTAAACATATTCTTAAATCGTAAAATGCCGGGGCCTGATTTAGAATCTCAGAGGAGTCACCCGTGGAGAAATGACCCGGTTCTCACCCCTGTCCTTCCTGACCTCCCCCCTCCAGGCACACAAACATGCACACACAAATACACACACACACACACACACACACACACACTCACACATGCACGCACATATACACATACGTGTGCACTCATACAGCAAGAAGCCAAGAAGATGAGCTTTTCCAGGATTCCAACGAGGCAGCAAGGTTTTCAAGCCAGACGAACTGGTTCCAGGATTTCCCTCTGCACGCTCTTCTCCCTTCTCCGTGAGCGTCAGCCTTTCCGGTTGGTTGTTAGAATTTGGTATCTGTCCAAGCTGAGATGTCTGAGTCTCAAGACTGCCTGCTCGCTTCCCACTGGTGTGATGCGCAAGGGCCTGGTTGATCCTTCTTCACAGCCTCTAGCATGGAAAAATTTGGTTCAAAGGGGCAAAGGACCTTGTGGGCTTGCAAAGACTTGTGCAGATTTCCAACTACCAGCAGCCATGAAAACCAGATCGTGAATTCAAGGTGTGGAAAGAGTCCTTGAGCAGAAGCATTCCAGTCTCCCATATGGTGTCTCTCTCTCTCTCTCTCTCTCTCTCTCTCTCTCTCTCTCTCTCTCTTTCTCATCTAATTCCCTTCTGCCAGGAAGAAGTGTAGGACACTTATGCACAAATTGGTCACATTTTCACACATAGCTCCAATTATCTAAAAGGGGTTTAACATTATATTTATATTGATAAGCTTAACAATGTTGAACTGCGACTCTCAGCTGATCTGTTACAATTCACATCCAAAGAGACCAGAAGGAATAATTGGAAGTTCTCCAGTATCAAGAAAGAGAGGCAGCCTTGAGAAAGATGAAAACTGCTGTACAAGGTCTCGCTTTTGCTGAAATTACCACATAAATTCCAAGTGAAGGATGTCCAAGAGTGCTTCAACAATTATGGACTCGCTCCGGAGAGAGCGGAGCTTGCAGGTTAGAGGAAGTGAAGCCGTCCACCCTCCTCAGGGTCTGCAGTCCCCCCAAAAATAATAGATGGGAACAGTGGCAGACTCAGCACCCAGGGAGGCCCCTTGACGGGGCACAACTGAGTTTGCGACGATTTCTTAGCAAAACAATGGATTTCTAGCTTGGTCATTTGGCACAGAATTCTGTCACCCTGAAATTTGCATCCATCTGTCCTCCCAAGAACCTTCAGAGCTAACAGCGGGGTTAACTCCATTCTGTCACTTGCTCTCTGTCACATAATCCTGGTGATCTGCCATGCTGAGTGTCCGCCAACCAGTAGCCACAGGCCTCAGCTGAGCACTGGCTTCACGATCAGAAAGGGAGTGGAGGGTAAGACAGTCATGGGACCCTGATACATCCACCCTCTGGCTGACTGTATCACCATCGCAAAGCACAATAGAAAAGATCTGGCAAGTTTGGGTCAGAGGAACGGGCAGGGCAGACTAAGTGATTAATTGCAAGACTAATTCAGTTAATTGCATGTAATTTGCTAAGCGCCCCACCCAAACAACACATTGCATTGTTTGCTCCCACAGACGATAACTTGGGGACCAGGCATGCACAGGCCTGGCAGTGAAATGTCCCACAAAGCACAGCTGAGGTGCAGTCACAGGAACAGGTTTCCCCATTAGCACATGGAGCAGGCCAGGTGCCCGAGCTGCAACTCTGAATAGATGCAGCTCTGAGGAAAAAATGTGGGGGACATGAGCTTGAGATTTCCTAAAGAGGCCTCACAAAGAGGACTACCAGCATGCCTCACTCAGCCTTTTTGATGAAACAAATGTATGCTTGCTATTTATATGTTATATCTAATAATAATTCTATTCAGCCATAAAAAGGAGTGAAGCTTTGTCATATGGGACTGCATGGATCGAACTGGAGGTTATTGTCTTCAATAAGCCAAGACAGGAAGATGAGCCCCACATGACCTTAGTTAGATGGGAAGGATAGGATGCTGATCTCAGAGGCTGGGACTAGAAGGTATCAGGAGCTGGGTACACTAGGCAGCAGAGAGACAGGGTGGAGCTGCTCCAAGGTGCTGTGCCTCAGTGGAAAGGAGAAGATCTGGGGTGGTATGCAGAGAAAGTGACTATAGGTTCTCTCAGCCAGATCTCAGCCCCATCTTGGGTCCTAAGGCTGGATGCACAGGCTAAATGTTGGCACACACTATTGTGTGACACTATTCCCAGACAGATGTGAACAAACATGTATTCACCCCAGACAGGGAACCAAAAACAGACTAAGTAAGGATACCACCGGCGTCCAATTTGGTGAATTTTCTAGTTTGGTTTCTGTTGCTGTGATGAAAACACTGACCAAAACAAACTCAAGGAAGAAGGAGGTATTTTGGCTTACACATCCAGGAGGAAGCCAGGGTAGGAGTTCAAGGCAGAAACCCGAAGGCAAGAACTGAAGCACAGACCACGGAGGAACACTGCTTACTGGCTTGCTCCTCTGGCCTGTGCTCAGCCTGCTTTCTGATATAACCCAGGACCGCCTGCCCAGGGGTGGCACCACCCACAGTGGGCTGGGCCTTCCCACATCACTCAACAGTCAAGAAAATGCCCCACAGACATGTCTGCAGACCAATTTGATAGAGGAAATTCTCCAGTTGAGATTCCTTTGTCCCAGGTCCGTCAGGTTGACAAGGAAAACTCTCCAGTACAGTGAATCAAGGCGCTGTATCGGGGTTACTTATAGGAGTATGGATGAGGGGTTACTTACAAGAGCAGAAATGACTCAGACAGCTGCATCACAAGAGCCCAACCCAGCATGGGTGACAGCTCATGAAAGCAGAAACCTGGAGCTCACTGCACAGCCTGCAGGCAGCTCAACAGGTTGGAGAGTGTCCTTTCCAGGGAGCTCAGTTGTCTGAGCTTCTATTGGGCAGATTGGTGGGGCTCTGTCTCTTCTAGGTAGCTCAGCAGGTCTCTGCTTCTCCTACGCAGCTGGGCTGGTCTGAGCACCTTACCGGCAGCTACCCTAGTCAGAGTGTGTCTGTCAGCAGTCCTGAAGGCTTATATATGCTTGGAGAGGGAGGGTCCTAGTAAATCTGGTCAGTTTCAAGGACTTCCCTGAAGCTATTAAGTTGTTTTCTACCTGGGTTTTAACAAGCTTCTCTGCAGGATGGAATGCTTCCCTACCCCTTAGGACATCCTGTGTCTTAAAGAGTGTCCCCCTAGATACAATTTTTTTTTAATTTTTATTATTTTGTTTTATGTATATGAATGCATTGCCTGCATGTATGTAAGTGAACCTGTGTTAAGCAATGTCCACAGAGGTCAGAAGAGGCCATTGGATCACCTGGAACTACAGTTATAGATGGTTGTTGGCCACCATGTGGGTGCTGAGAATTGAACCCAGGTCCTCTGTAAGAGCAGCCAGTGCTCTTTACCACTACTTTAGCCATCTCTCCAGCCCCCGAAACTTTTAATTTGGAAGTAAGTGCTGCACAGCACATGTCTAGCAAAGCCCTTGGCACTCAGGAGGCTTCTCTGTAACTCCAGAGAAGTGAATGACACACCCAGAGGGCTGAGGGAGCCCTCAGGGCAGCAGATGTAGGGTTCTTCCACTCAGCCATCTCCCACACACCTGCTGCTCTAGATTTCTAGATGTGGGGATAGGATGGTAGTAAGAAGCTCATACCCCTGTGTTCCTGCACAGTCCAGACATGGAACAGACCAACAAGCAAAAGGGGGGTAGGTGGGTGGATGGGTGGGTGGATGGATGGACAGACTGAGGGACAAATGGCTGGTTGGATGGATGAATGGATGTAGATGGATGGATGGATGTGAATGGATGGATGAATGGATGGATGGATTGATGAGTGGATGGATGGATGGATGGATGGATGGGTGGATGAGTGGGTGGATGGATGGATGGATGGGTGGATGGATGGATGGATGGATGGATGGATGGATGGATGGGTAGATGGGTGG